>NC_091350.1:6625762-6690879 GCF_038502225.1 Cherax quadricarinatus
TAAAAAATAATTGTTTAATACTTTCAGGTGTCTGGAACAGATTAATTCGATTTCCATTATTTCTCTTGGGGAAAATTAATTCAGATTAAGTCAGAATCAGTATAAGACATGCTCTCTGGAATGGATTAATTACATTAACTGAGGGTCCACTGTATAGTTTTACATACAGAAAACAATGAGAAATAAATATAAATGACAAATGAAATCGATAAATGAACATTTAATATTACTTCTACCATTATTGAAGACTCCTGTTGGCATATGGAAGATGCATGGAGGGGAGAGGGAGGAGAGGCAATTGGGTGGAAGGGGAATCCCCCTCCATAAGGACTTCAGGTATCAAGTCCCTATCCAGGGTTACTGCCCCTTTTTTGTCTTACTGGCACTGGATCCCTGTTGCACAAAAAATCTGTTCAGAGAGATTTGTTTCTGGCGTCTAAGATTTGCCTAAAATGGGACAAGGCATTGTCATTGAACATGTTGCAGACATGGCTCACAACAGCTTTGTTAGGGGGATATTTTTCCACAAAACTGTGTAACTCTCCACTTTGCACATGTCAATCACTTTTTGTACATCCTAGTGAGATCGACCACATGTACGAAACTTTCACACTTTACTACGAGCTCTTTCTTGAATTCTATAGTGTTTTTCGCCTTTATGAAAGGGCTGGCACTTGGAACTTTCTTTGGCCCCATGGTGGCTTAGCAGTCACTCAATAAACAAGAAAAAAAAAAAAAAGGATTATTACGAAATGTTTCAGATGAATGCGCAGGGTAATGCTCACTTGACGAAAAACAAAGCCAGACTGACTTGGAATATGTGGGATGCTTTGTGGGTGTGAGGGCAGGTGGACACGTTCAGCACGGCAGACTGACGAGAACTGAGGTAATGAAAGAAAACTTGGATTTCGGGGTGGGGGGTTGAATTTGGCGAAAACCAGGGCAAACAAAAACCCAGATTCCAATTTACAGTACTATATACAGGCAGGCCCCGCTTTACAGCATTTCGCTAATACAGCAGTTTTTAATTATGCCAATTATTTATATATGACTTCCTACAATAAAAATATTCACTATAAGCTAAGGATGAAAATATTTTAAGGTAAATAATGTAGTGGAGGGAAAGGGGGGTAGAGGTCAGCCTAGGAAAAGTTGGAGGGAAGGGATAAAGGTTTTGTGTGCAAAGGGCCTGGACTTTCAGCAAGCATGTGCAAGTACGTTAGATAGGCGTGAATGGAGACAAACGGTTTTTAGGACTTGACATGCTGTTGGAGTGAGAGCAGAGTAACATTTATGAAGAGATTCAAGGAAACCAGCAGGCGGGACTCTAGTCATGGAGATGGAAAGTACAGTGCCTGCATTCTGAAGGTGTTAATGTTGCAGTTTTATAACTGTAGTGTAAGTGCACCTCTGGGAAGACAGTGATGGAGTGAATGATGGTGAAAGTTTCTCTTTCGGGCCACCCTACCTTGGTGGGAAAGGGCTGTGTAAAGAAAAAAAAAAAAAAAAAAAAAAAAAAAAGGGGGGGGGAGTGTACTGTATATGCATTTTTTAAAAAAGTCAAGCTATATTGCTCACTTAATAGTGTAAACATGTCATCAGGCTTTTATGTGCATTTGAAAGTGAAAGAAAAAGGATACGATTCACTTTACAGCAGTAGCCTGAGCCTAACCTGCTGTATAAGCAGGGCCCTCCTGTATAGACAATCTCTACAGCTAATTTGGATAGGCAGACATGTTGGTTAGTGGGAGGCCCAAAATAAGTGACTTACTAATTACATTATATATACTATATGTATCTTGCAGAAGTATTTATACTATTTTTAACAGCTTGTGTCAAACTTAAATTATAAATGTAAAAATACTATTACACCTTCAAACACTTTAGTTAATTTTAGAAAAAATAAAACTTATCATAGAAACTGAACACTGAACATCTCACCTGGCCTCCAAATTGATTGCAGGGGAAGGCAAGGATACACAGGCCATTGGGTTCATATTTCTCGTGAAGCTGCACCAGTTCGGTGTAGTTCACGGCAGTTTTTCCTCACTTACTTGCCACATTTACCACAATGCAAACATGGCCCCTAGAGGGATACACAATACACTATTGAATCTGCTTTATAACATTTGTTCCTTGTCCAAGTCACTAGCAAAAAGTGTGCCACGAGACAATTTCAATGGAGGAAAAACTGAAAACACGGCAAACCACAAATATTATGCCTTCAAATAAAGGATGTGGAAAAGCTTAGCAGAGGAATACAGTGATGTGATGACTGTACCTAAAAAGAATGGAAAGTTTTTGATAAACCCCCAAAGTTACAAACTGGCTCGGGAAAAAAGAGCAGCCTTAGGCTAGCAGGTAAAGCTGTGACAAATGCATAATAGGTTATAAAATAATGTGAAATAATAATATACTCATTAATTCATTAAACTCTTAACTGAGGGTCTGAGAAATTGGAGGTAATAGCTTTATTTAAGAAAACTGAGGGTAGTCTCAATTCATAAAACCTTCACCAGCATCAAGTCACTCCTTGAATAGATACAAAAGGAAAGACTTCCCAGTTTAACCCTTAAACTGTCCAAATGTAGATCTAGGTTCATGTGCGTAGCACTCCGAACATAAATCTACTATTAAATAAAAAAAGGCACAATACCATTTACAAAGTCACACTGACTTTGTAAATGGTCCAAGTCGGACCAAAACGTCGTCGTCAGCTCCTCTCTGCTATGTGCAGGTTATTTGTGTATCTATTTTTTAACACAAGAAAGCACGTAAAATAGAAAGTTTGGAGCACTATGCACGTGAATGTAGATCTACATTTGGACAGTTTAAGGGTTAAAGAGGAAAAAAACCAGAGGCCATGTTTGTGAACTGAAAAGGAAAGTAGTGGCAGTTTATTTTTGAGTGGCAGACCAATGTAATGAGGTGTAAATAGTTAGCAACTGCTACAGTAAATAGAAAGTTTAAAAACGTGTGATAACTAACAGTAAAGATGCACCACCACAATCAGCTTTGCTCCTGTAGCTACAAACACTGGTATAAGTAAATTTATAAAAATTACAGGAAACTAATACAAACTTATCACAAATTTAGGATATGGTCATGCAAATCTGATCAATGCACCTGTTTCAGGTAATTAGTTGTATATTCACTGAAAACACAACTTCCAAGGGATAGCTACTGCTACTTGGCCAAGGTAAAACTAAAAGAAAAAAAAATAGCAAAAAGGACGGGGGACTACCGTTCACATAGCAAATTCGTGCAATTAAAAAATAAGAGCAAATCTGCAGTAAAGTGTCAAAGATTAAGGCAGACCACTGAGTATAGTAATAGCAATGAAGATGGTGTCAAAGCTGGGATGATCTGTGAACATAACAGACTAGAGATTAGTCTTGCTCTAGAACAATAACAAAAAATGAGTTTCAAAATGGCATACAAAATGTTACAAATTTTGAAACATCCATTGGATACACAGTATTTATATCACATGTATAGCAAAGAGTGTATCAGTCTGTAGTGGAAGGAAGGCGGGGTAGGGGTCAGCCTAGGAAAGGTTGGAGGGAGGGGGTAAAGGAGGTTTTGTGTGCGAGGGGCTTGGACTTCCAGCAGGCATGCGTGAGAGTGTTTGATAGGAGTGAATAGAGACAAATGGTTTTTAATACTTGACGTGCTGTTGGAGTGTGAGCAAAGTAACATTTATGAAGGGGTTCAGGGAAACCAGCAGGCCGGACTTGAGTCCTGGAGATGGGAAGTACAGTGCCTGCACTCTGAAGGAGGGGTGTTAATGTTGCAGTTTAAAAACTGTAGTGTAAAGCACCCTTCTGGCAAGACAGTGATGGAGTGAATGATGGTGAAAGTTTTTCTTTTTTGGGCCACCCTGCCTTGGTGGGAATCGGCCAGTGTGATAAAAAAAAAATAAAAAAAAGTATAGCAAAAACCTGAATGTATTACTGTATTCTCATTCTGTTAAGATTGCTGATAGCCTTTACCTTTTCATATAAATTAAATTAATTTTAAATAAAAATCAAAACTTGCCTGTATTTTTCCATTGATACATCATTGCCATCTATGTCTAGGGCATTAAAGCCATAAAATGAAGAACCAGCTGCCTGAAAGAAAAATTTTAAGATTTTGATTTACTGTACATACAAATCAGTTACTGAAGACATGTTACGAAAAAAACAAAAGTAAAACTCTCTATAGTCAATTACTATACAGTGAACCTCTGGTTTCGGGCCAACACGGAATCTGCCAATTCGGAAATAGAGCACTTTTTTCAGTGAAATTTCCCCTGATTTTGTGCATCCACTCGGAAATTGTTGGTACCAGCCGCGTTCACCTAGGCCGCTGATATGTTCTTGACTTGCTCTTGGGCACATTAAATGTCTTGTTTTAGGTTGCAGACATTTTCATTAATACATGCATTTATGATATTTTTTTCAAAATTGTATAAGAAACACGCTACACAGCATATAAACATGCAATGTTTATATGCTATCGAGTGGAGAGTCGGGTGGAGGGTAAAAATTACATTTTCTCTGGTCGAGCGTTAGAGAAAACAATCTGCCGTCTGGCTCAGTCACCACCCTTAATACGAGTTTACAATTCTCGGCAGGAATTATTCATTACTTCTCCCTTTGTTTACGATGGTATCTAAGGTAGTTGTCAGATATGATTAAACTCGGCAAATATGGTATGTCAATGGTAATATGGCTGTGTTCTGCAGTGTAGGCAGCCAGTAGGTGTAGCCCAGAGGAACTACATACATGTATATGTACCAACATCTGCCAGCTACCTACACTGACTTCCTACAAATAAATACTGTACTACTCACCTCTTGCCCTACATTAAGACTACAAATATTTTAATGCAAGTAATGAATGTACTAATCACTGAAAAGCTGCAACACTATAGTTATTCTCTATAAAATTTATTTTGTTAATATTTTTGGGTGTCTGAAATGGATTAACATTATTTCTTATGGGAAATACAAATGTACTTCAGTTTTCAGCCATTTAGGATATAGGCCAACCTTCTGGAACGGATTACTTACAATAAATTGGGGATCTACTGTATTTACCTATAAAATCCATTTATCTTTCATTTTCACAGTAATGATGATAGGAAATGCTATATCCCATTTTTCCATTATCTGATAAGCAATAATCAAAGCATTAGAATGACCACTTTAAAAATCCTGGAGAATAGCACAATTACCCAGGTCAGAATTTACATTATTTCCCAAACCTCCATTACATCTTTTCAGTCAAACATAACAGTAACCCACAATATATATACATATTAAAGAAGGGAGGGGGGGAGACTTCAGAAGTAGTGGCAAAAGAAATAAAGGGAATGAAAGGAGTCCAGGTTAAGGGGAGCCGTGAAGCCTTTTAGACAACTGGCAAGAAGTTGTGCACACACACCTTGCTTCCCCGAGTAATAAACTACGTTATAATGGCTGGTTCTTGTGTTTTTCTCAAACTTCCTCCATAGTACATTTACTAATGCACACATTACGTAGAGAAACTGTACACAAAATTTAACAAATGCACGCAACTGTTCAGCTTCATTACTAGGGAGCTTTCCCCACTTGCTAGAGTTAATTTATAAATTATCAAAAATTGTATACCTGGTACATGAAAGCTCATTGCTATTTTCAGATGTTTATGGCACGCTTTCCCAAAAATTTATGGGTTTAATATCATTAGCATATTAATCTCCTTAAAGAAAAAGTCTACAATATTTTACATAGGAATAAAATAAATGCTCACTCACCATGACTAGAGGTTTTGCACAAGCTGCCAAGCACACACTTCCACTTACAGTCAATAAACTCTTAGCTGAAAAGGAAATTAATTCTCATGTATAATGCAATTCTGAATAGTGAGCAGTGAAGAATTTGTGAAGGAAGCATGAATAAAGCAGCATTTAAATAAACCAGATTAAGTGAATACAATGAACAGCAAAATTGTGAAGTTGAAACATTAAGGTAGCATGGTCTACAAAGTGCTACAACCAATTAATCATGTACAGGTCCTCCATCACAAATCTGGCATCACTGGGACCTGTAGTGTGCTGGATTACTGAGGCTGCTGGATTACTGAGGCTGCTGGATTACAGACTGGTTAGGTTAGAATACACTTAATAAAATTAACCGACTTGACTTGCACAAGAAAGTTCATTAAACATCAGCAAAAATTGAACATTTTTGCTACTTTGAGCTGCATCTCAAGGTACTTTTAATTGAGACCAATCAAAATCATATCTATTTCTATAATGTATCTTCCATTCTATAATATATAAAAAAAATACAACCATAAAAACCATACGAAAATATACTGCTATGGGGCAATAATGGCTGAGAAGGGAACTCTTATTTATTGTCTGATTTCTTTCATTTTTGGTGTACATTAAGAAGCATCTTTCCATTATATATATTGCCCAAGTTTCAATAAGATAGCCCAACAAACTGAGAAAAAAAATATCTTTATTTACTACAAGTACACGTACATGGTATACAGGCCTAGCCGACATCAGTGACATACTACTATAAAGAAAGCCCCTTGTTATGCTAAGCATTTCAGACAAATTAGGTCAGTGTCCCAGGATAAGACCCACACCAGGTACCCATTTGCTGATGGGTGAACATAGACAACAGGTGTAAAGAAACACCCAACATTTCTACCCTGACTGGGAATCTAATATTTACCAAAAATCATACATGGCTAGCCCAAGCTAGCTACTAAACCACTGACTTTTGGGTTATCCTAGGTTCTCTACACACATGCTGCTATGTGCGATAATCTATGTAGAGAAAATAGCTTTTTTTTGTTTCAGTTTTATGGTGAAGTACGAGTGTATATCACAATCAGCCATGTGCTATATCCAGTTTTCTCTAATATAAACCCCCAAGACAGGGATAGGAGAATGGTACAGTACCTTTATCCCATATCCTCTTCATACCTCTGTCGAACTGCTCTGTATTATGCCAAGTATTATTCATTCTTGAGTATTTAACATGTTATGTTATTTATATTTTTTATTATTTATATTTTTTATTATTTTTTATTATGTCAAGGACCATAACATTGTATCAATCGCATCTGCTAGAAAAATGACAGGATGGATAATGAGAACCTTCAAAACTAGGGAGGCCAAGCCCATGATGACACTCTTCAGGTCACTTGTTCTATCTAGGCTGGAATATTGCTGCACACTAACAGCACCTTTCAAGGCAGGTGAAATTGCCGACCTAGAAAATGTACAGAGAACTTTCACGGCGCGCATAACGGAGATAAAACACCTCAATTATTGGGAGCGCTTGAGGTTCCTAAACCTGTATTCCCTGGAACGCAGGAGGGAGAGATACATGATTATATACACCTGGAAAATCCTAGAGGGACTAGTACCGAACTTGCACACGAAAATCACCCACTACGAAAGCAAAAGACTTGGCAGACGATGCACCATCCCCCCAATGAAAAGCAGGGGTGTCACTAGCACGTTAAGAGACCATACAATAAGTGTCAGGGGCCCGAGACTGTTCAACTGCCTCCCAGCACACATAAGGGGGATTACCAACAGACCCCTGGCAGTCTTCAAGCTGGCACTGGACAAGCACCTAAAGTCAGTTCCGGATCAGCCGGGCTGTGGCTCGTATGTTGGTTTGCGTGCAGCCAGCAGCAACAGCCTGGTTGATCAGGCTCTGATCCACCAGGAGGCCTGGTCTCAGACCGGGCCGCGGGGGCGTTGACCCCCGGAACTCTCTCCAGGTAAACTCCAGGTAATTAGATCAGATGTGATAAGCAAACAAGCTGTAGTGTTGATATTAGTGCAATAATAAAGCATATTCCCCCACATCACGAGACTGATCTCATGGCAACAAGACAGTGGCTTCAAAGCCACCTTATCTTTAATGGACAATGTACTGCGTAGGTGCTTTACACAATGAGAAGTGTTTCTTTTATTCGTTGGAACCATGGGTAGGGCTAAAAGCAAGCAGGTTATAAGAAATTGAGAGTGCCACCAAACAGTGCCAGCAGGTTGGTGTGGCAACCCTGGAAATTTGAAATTATGCTAGCTGAAATTAGTGCCGAATATCTGATGGAACCAGATGTCTGACTGCTGGATTTGTGATGGCGGACCTGTAGTACAATACAGCAATACCTTGTATGTGAAAAAAAAAAAAAAAAAAAAAAAAAAAAAAATTAATGAAGACTGTTGTAAATAAGCAATGTACCATAAATACGGTAATTCAATATCAAAATGCAAATATTTATTTCTTTGCATAGTATACAATGTGTAGTTTACATGTAAAATACATATTGTTAAGCAAGCACGAAGAAAGCCACTTATATGCACAACCATTTTGGGAAGACTAATACTAATGCTTATAGACTACTTAACCCTTTCAGGGTTTCCGACATACTAGTACGGCTTATGCACCAGGGTTATTGACGTACTAGTACACCTAAATTCTAGAGCCTTCAATTCTAGCAAGAGAAAGCTGGTGGGCCTACATATGAAAGAATGGGTCTATGTGGTCAGTGTGCGCAGTATAAAAAAATCCTGCAGCACACAGCGCATAATGAGAGAAAAAAAAAAAAACCTTGACCGTGTTTTTGGTTTAAAACAGCGACTTTGCACTGTATTTTCATATGGTATTTATGGTTGCATTCTAGTTTTCCTGTTCTCATTTTATAGAATGGAAGACATATTACAGAAATTGAGAATTTTGATTGGTTTCACAATGAAAAGTACAAAAGTAAACAAATCATGCCACATGTCCAATACACGTCAACTGGTGAGTAATATTCTTTCGTAAGTGCGCTGATATTGTTTATACCATTTTTACACTAATGCAGTAGTCTGCATAACAGTAAATCTTCTATTTTTTGTAAAAATAAAAATTCAAAGTGGAAAGCAAAAGAAATTAAGAGGGGCCTGGGGACATGACTAATGAACAGAGGAAATGTTATTTTAGTGCCAGGAATGTCTGTCTTGTTTATTCTGGACCCTATTTGGAAATTGGCATCTTTTGAAATTTGTGTGAAATTGGCAAAATTGCTAATTTCTAACCACTTTATTGGATAGTTGAAATCAGTAAATGGGTGGTGTCTTTTACTCATTCGAAAGAAAAAATGTATTTCTAGCGAAATAGTTATGATTTTTGTCGACTAGTACACTGGAATTGGCCGAAAATAGGGCTCAAAGTGGGCGAAATTGCCTACGTGTAAACATCGTCAAGACCGCTAACTTTGCGAGAGCATAATTCCGTAAGTTTTCCATCAAATTCATATTTTTGGTGTAATTATGACCGAGAAAAGATTCTCGCTCTTTTCATAAGAAATTTTTTTTTTCCGAAAAATTTTCTACCCTGAAAACAAGTTTAGGAAAGGGCCTCTCGACCCTGAAAGGGTTAAGACTAGACAGGTTATGGAGTGGTAAATGTTAATTATACGTACAATAATACAAAAAGAGGAGTAGCAAAAGTTTTATAATTAGTGAAATTTACAGCAGAGGGGGTAAAAAATAAAATTAGTGCAATTTACAATAGCACAATTTAAGTGTGTATTAACACTAAATTGATTTAGTGATTTTAAGTCAATTGGGATTTTTATAGCAGTTTCAAACTGGTTCTATGATTTCAGGCATGGTAATATGCTGGTGCAGTAAAGTTTGGGAGATGAAGATATTTTAATTATACTCCTTAATTGACTGGCAGATAGGGAAACTTTTGCATATTTTGTATGTTAAGCAAGTTTAAACTCTTGAAGAGCAGAGGAGTGTACTGTCTGGTGCAGGAGTTGATCATCCACACAGCAGCTATTGTTAGATTAATGGTTTAAGTAGATCTCCAAGCACAAATACCATAGGTGAGGTAAAGGAATAGTAAAGTAGTGCTGTTTAGGATACATAGCGAACTTAATCCGTGCAAGAGGGCTGGTCGTTATGCGAAATGTTCGCTATGCGAATTAATTTTCCCCATAAGAAATAATGGAAATAAAATTACAGTGGACCCCCGCATAGCGAACTTAATCCGTGCAAGAGGGCTGGTCGTTATGCGAAATGTTCGCTATGCGAATTAATTTTCCCCATAAGAAATAATGGAAATAAAATTAATCCGTGCAAGACACCCAAAAGTATGAAAAAAAAATTTTTTTACCACAAAAAAATGTTAATTTTAGTACACACAAACTGAAAAAGGCATGCACAATTACATGACACTTACTTTTATTGAAGATCTGGTGATGATTGATGGGATGGGAGGAGGGGAGAGAGAGTGTTAGTGTTTAGAAGGGGAATCCCCTTCCATTAACACTTGAGGAGGCAAGTCCTTTTCCGGGGTTACTTCCCTTCTTCTTTTAATGCCACTAGGACCAGCTTCAGAGTCACTGGACTTCTTTCTGTCCATAGAGCTCTGTACCTCCCGTTCCTTTACGATTTGTCTAAAATGGGCCATAACATTGTCATTGAAATAGTCACCAGCACGCCTTGCAACAGCTGTGTCAGGGTGATTTTCATCCATAAAGGTTTGCAGTTCAACCCACTGTGCACACATTTCCTTAATTTTTGAAGTAGGCACAATGGATTCCACAACTGGCATAGGCTTCTCAGGGTTAGCCCCAAACCCTTCAAAATCTTTCTTAATTTCCATACTAATTCTCACCCTTTTTACCACAGGGTTGGCACTAGAAGCTTTCTTGGGGCCCATGGTCACTTATTTTCCAGAAACAGCACCGAAAACACTGTAATAATACGAAATATTCCGAGTGTATGCTTGAATGTTACCGCGGAGGCTGGCTGGTAAACGATGGGACGGGCGGCACATGTGAGGCTGGCTGAGGCCGCACATTGGACGCGTCTCGGACGAAGGTCGCTGAGCGGGTTTTTGTCCACTATGCGGGGCAAAATTTTGGCGAACAAAGCGTACTGTATTTTGGAAAGCATGCCTACCGTTTTGGAGACCTCCTTTGCTACATTAGATATGGGTCTGAAATTTAAAGTCTTCAGTCAAGGTGAAGACCTAGAAATTTGCCCCCCCCCCCCCCCCCTGAGTGTCTTGTAATGGGGAAACCACTGACGCTAAATAAGATATTTAAGGCTGTTTCCAAACAGCATGTAGAAGGATTTGTCTATTTGATTTGAAAAATTGAACAATTTGCAGTTTTTTCTTTTTATCAGAAAACATTTTATTGCATCGAATATCATTTTGCAATGCCTGCCTAACACTAATACCAAAACAAGACCATTTTATCTTCCTTAAAAATTTACTAGTCTTTGAAGCCATTTTCTTAAATAATTTTTTTTTTTTTTTTAGATAATTGAGAAATCTTGCAGCTGCCTCATTGTTTGCACTGGTACCTTGACCAGTAATTCAAACAAATCCTTTGACTATTTCGGTAATATATACAAGTCTTATGAGCCAGTGTTTTTGACGTACAGTAAACCCCTGGTTATTGGCAGCTTCTGTTATTGGCCAACTCGGTGATCGGCTGGTTTTTCGGCGCCTGGTTATTGGCCATTAGTTCAGTGATCGACCGTTTGGGACGTGCCTGTCTGCCAGCTTGCGCATCAGTTTGGCTGTGTCTCTCGGTGGCTGAGGAAGCTTCTGCTCATACATCTAAACATTTCGCTTATTTCCCATTGTAGTTTGTGTTATTTTTGCAGTGCAACTGTGAAATAGGCAACCATGGCTCCAAAGAAAGTTCCTGTGGTAAAGAATGAGAAACACCAAGGAATTTAAATGTGAGGTGCAGCAGGCATGCAGGGAGTGTAGCTGGTCCTAGTGGCATTAAAAGACCAAGAAGTAAAGTAACCTGGTACCTGAAATCTTTATGGAGGGGGATTCCCTTTCCAAACACTAAGCCCTCCCTCTTTTCTGCCAGCATTAGCCTTCAATAAAAGTATGTAATATTTATATAATTGTTAATTTTTTTTTTTTTTGGTGAACATTTTTGTCTGGAATGGATTAATTGTATTTCCATTAATTCTTATGGAAAATATTTTGGTTTTCAGCCTACCTTCTGGAACGGATTATGGCTGATAACCGAGGGTCCACTGCATTTATTCTCCAAAATTCTAGCGGCTTCAAATCAGGCGGGAGAAAGCTGGTAGGCTCACATGCGAGAGAATGGGTTTGTGTGGTCAGTATGTATAAAAAAAAAAAAAATTGTGTAGCATACAATGCATAAGAAAAAAAAAAACTATGAAAAGGACCTTGAAATTGAGCGCAAAGTAGCGGAAATGTTCGATTTTTGCCTATGTTCAAGCATAAACAAATGATATTGTCCAATAAGTGTCCAACTAGCCATTCCAATATGCAATCACAAATAGGCTTACATTTATACAATTATTACAATAATGCAGTAGTTTCCATAACAGTATATCTATTTTTTGTGTTAAAAATAGAAAGCAAGAATAATATAAGAAAGGCCTGGAAATGTGACCGATAAACAGAAAAAATGTTAGTGCCAAGAATGCCTGCATTGTTCATTCTGGACCCTATTTTGAAAATGGCATCTTTTAATTTGTGTGAAATTTGACAAACTGCCAATTTTCTGACCACTTTATTAGGTAGCTGAAATTGGTAAGTGGGCAGTTTCTTTTACTCAATCGATAGAACAAATAGAGTTCTAAAGAAATAGCTATGAGTTTGGTTGACTGGAACAATGGAATTGGCCGAAAATAGGGCTTAAAGTGGGCAAAATCGCCGATGCGTAAACATCGTTAAGATCACTAATTTTGCGAGAGTGTAATTTCGTAAATTTTCCATCAAATTTCGTACTTTTGGAGTCATTAACATCGGGAAAAGTTTCTATCATTTCACAAGAAATTTTTTTTTTTTTTTTTTTTTGAAAATTTTGCAACAGACTTTTTATTATCACACTGGCCGATTCCCACCAAGGCAGGGTGGCCCGAAAAAGAAAAACTTTCACCATCATTCACTCCATCACTGTCTTGCCAGAAGGGTGCTTTACACTACAGTTTTTAAACTGCAACATTAACACCCCTCCTTCAGAGTGCAGGCACTGTACTTCCCATCTCCAGGACTCAAGTCCGGCCTGCCGGTTTCCCTGAACCCCTTCATAAATGTTACTTTGCTCACACTCCAACAGCACGTCAAGTATTAAAAACCATTTGTCTCCATTCACTCCTATCAAACACGCTCACACATGCCTGCTGGAAGTCCAAGCCCCTCGCACACAAAACCTCCTTTACCCCCTCCCTCCAACCTTTCCTAGGCCGACCCCTACCCCGCCTTCCTTCCACTACAGACTGATACACTCTTGAAGTCATTCTGTTTCGCTCCATTCTCTCTACATGTCCAAACCACCTCAACAACCCTTCCTCAGCCCTCTGGACAACAGTTTTGGTAATCCCGCACCTCCTCCTAACTTCCAAACTACGAATTCTCTGCATTATATTCACACCACACATTGCCCTCAGACATGACATCTCCACTGCCTCCAGCCTTCTCCTCGCTGCAACATTCATCACCCATGCTTCACACCCATATAAGAGCGTTGGTAAAACTATACTCTCATACATTCCCCTCTTTGCTTCCAAGGACAAAGTTCTTTGTCTCCACAGACTCCTAAGTGCACCACTCACTCTTTTCCCCTCATCAATTCTATGATTCACCTCATCTTTCATAGACCCATCCGCTGACACGTCCACTCCCAAATATCTGAATACATTCACCTCCTCCATACTCTCTCCCTCCAATCTGATATTCAATCTTTCATCAATCACAACTGCGAAGAAAATGACAGGATGGATAATGGGAACGTTCAGAACAAGAGATGCCAAGCCAATGATGATCCTTTTTAAATCACTTGTTCTCGCTAGGCTGGAATATTACTATACATAAACATTTCCGTTCAAGACAGGTAAGTTGTAGATCTAGTGAATGTACAGAAAACTTTTTCTGCACATACACATTCTGTCAAACACCTTAACTACTGGGAACGCTGGGAAGCACTTAACCAGAAATATATCTTAATCTATACCTGGAATTTACCTGGAGAGAGTTCCGGGGGTCAACGCCCCCGCGGCCCGGTCTGTGACCAGGCCTCCTTAGGTCAGTGTCCCAGGATGCGACCCACACCAGTCGACTAACACCCAGGTACCCATTTTACTGATGGGGAACATAGACAACAGGTGGAAAGAAACACGTCCAATGTTTCTACTCTGGCTGGGAATCGAACCCAGGCCCTCGCCGTGTGAAGCGAGAGCGTTAACCACCAGGCCACCAGAGCCTAGAAGGAAAGTAAAAGACTGCGAAAGTAAAAGACTGGTCAGGCGGTGCAAAATACCCCCAATGAAAAGTAGGGGCGCCATTGGTACACTAAGAGAAAACACAGTAAGTGTCCGAGGCCTAAGACTGTTCAACAGCTTCCCACGATGCATACGGGGAACCACCTGGCTACTTTCAAGAGGGAGCCGGGCAAATTACTTAGTCGTTGCCGGATCAGGCGGGCTGTGGTTTGTACGTTGAACTACGTGCGGCCAGCAGTAACAGCCTGGTTGATCAGGCCCTGATCCACCGGGAGGCCTAGACAGTATAATTTAGTTACAATACATGCATTAAGCTCATTTGTTAGTCATATTAATAATGCATTATGAAAACTTGGCTTTATTGATTTATTGAAAAACAAGTTGAAGCATCAAGTTAAAGCCACACAATTTTATGTAGTCATGGTGATGTGTATTAATGTCAGTACACAAGTTCCCCAGTACTGGTGTGTGTCAAGAAACAGCCATCAAATTCAATTTTATTTCTTTTATGCAGTAAACAATGTAGTTTACATGTAATAAAATATTGTTAGACAAGAGACAGCCACTAGCATGCTGTCCATTTCAGCCATAAAAATAATAATGTTTAAAGACTAAAACAACTAAACATTTAGTAGGGTTTCTTGAATCAGTCACTAAGAATCTTGCAAAGTTTGCAAGATCAGGCAATTTAAGCATATACAAGTTCATTTAGATAAACGTCAAAAGGTACTGTAAATTACCTGGAATAACCCAACAAAAATAAGTTACATTTCCATTGGGGGTGGGGGTGGGGGGTCCACTTGTTATGTCACCAAGTTCACATACATGCTTTATCTTGGTACTCTACATATGGTTTTACACACTTTAAACAATTATAAAACATTTGCAATACAGCTTTAGCCATGTGATGCTGGTAAATAATGTACATTTAGCCTCGGATAACCCATGAAATGAAACTTGTCCTCGGTCATTGACTTTTCTGGGTTATTCTAGGCAATCTACACGTTTCTGCAAGATTAGATTTTGTTCGGATTTTTAACTTCGCAGGGTTAGTCACGCAGGATAACCCAAAAAAGGCAGTGAGTAACTGAGGACTATCGTATTTCCATCGGGATCCTCAATCTAGTTTCCCCAGGATGCGACCCACACCATTCAACTAACACCCAGGTACCTACTTGCTTGCTAGGTTAAAGGACAATAGGTGTACGGAAAATGCGTCGAAGTTTTTCTACCCTGCTGGGAATCGAACCCGGGCCCTCCGTGTGTGAAGCAAGAGCTTTGTCAGCCAAGCTATGCAACTGTACCTATACCTCAATAAACCTACTTACTATCCTAGGTAATTTACTGTATAAACCCTGGTAATGGATACCGAACACTAAAACATTAGAAAACTTCTCGTTCCTGGGATCTTGGTCACTTCCAACACATTAAAAAATACAGTATAAATACAGAGTTAAGTGGCTGTCTTTTTAAAGTTGTGTTGAGAGTAATCAATGTTTCAGGGCAGAAACGTTTTCTAATATATCCTGGTGTTTGCTCGCCTGTCCTTATAAACCAACTGACACTGTGATAAGTGTACTTACAAGGATCTGTGCCTAAATAAACTTATTTTATCTAGCACATATATTACACTTAACCAGTTACAAGTAAAGAAAAAGTATCCTTTCTAAACAAGAAACTTAAATTTTCAATTTTAAGTGACAGTCAATACATATCAATACCTGGTCAATTTCCACGAGCACAAATATATATATAAAGTTAACTACCATCAAACAGCTATTTTTTTTTTTTTTTTTATATTTTTATTTAAAACAACACAATACATTAAATAAATAAAAGAACACATTATCAGTTCTTACTCAAAATTATAAATCCCATTGTCATATACATTACATCCAATGTAACTATGTTAAGTAAGATTACACAAGATAACATAACAATATTCATCATTATTATTATAACCAAGGAAAACCCAAACCTACAATCTGCATTATTTTTTCCACTTTGTTATTTATATATTATTAATCCACATAACCTTCAAACCCTCCTTTACAATACTCATCATTGCCAGTGCCGACACAGCTGACACTTCTACCCCCCCCCCCCCCGTATGTACAGTCCCCATTCTAAATAACATACATTAATTTCCCTAATGAATGGCCATTGAAAACAATTTCTACTAAAATAACCCAACCCAGCAGACTTCCAAACAAAAACAGTCAGGGTCATTATAAGACATGTAGGAACGAGTCCTGCAGTCATATATGTATACATATACGCATGCATATACACATACGTGTATGTGCACTTATTCATAAGAACCAACTAAATCATACATAGAAATAAATCGCTAAATGACTTGTCTGCAAATAAACTAAATATTACAATTTATGATAGAACTATACCAAAGACATTGGTTCCCCCAAACACCCTACTCATACACAAAGTTAATGTTACTGATTAACACAATATATAATAGGACCTTCCATACAAAATAAGGGGATATATAAACCCCATCAAATACTTATATATTTTCGTACATAGTGCATAATGTACATATTCAATACAATAATAAAAAAAGAGGTGTATGACAAGGCTAAATCTATCTTCAGATTAAAAATATATAAGACATAACCTCACATTTTACATATAAATATAAACCTCCTATATAAAATGATTCTTATAACAATAAGGGAAAAAACCGAAAATCACATAACTTTTGACTCTGTGATTTTACAAAAATTCATAAGGTCTACATACTCCTACAATAAACTTTACCCACATCAACCACCGTGCAAACCAATCAACCATACCTCACCAGGCTTCCAATCACACCAAGAGGGCGCACCACTGAAGAGACCAACCCCTTGCCTCTCACCCCATACTCAAACGGAGTAAACGTTCAACAGTAAGTCCACGATATCCCTCCGGAAAACTAATTACCCACCTTCCCCCATATAATTGTTTGTTCCTACATGCTGTCCTATAAAAACTCGCCGCCAGCGCTTTTATCCTAATGTTCCCCTCCACCTCCCTCATCCCCCAAGAAACATACAAGTAATCAACTATTACATATCTGATAGCCCTTCCCACCTCTTTGGGTACCCCTTCCATATCTAACATTAAAGCCCTAAGGGGTGATATCTTTCCCCCCCCCAATAAAAAGAAAACCCTCTTCAACCACAATCTTACCACCTCCAATGCAGAACAAAAATATACTACATGAAAAGCCGTTTCAACTTCCCCACAAAAAGCGCATGACGCCTCTTTCACAAAACCCATTCGTCTTAGCACCTCTTTCGATGCTAACGTCCCCATAAGAAATCTATATACTAATTCCCTCGCTCTTGCCGGTATTCTTAATTTACTAAATTCCACCCATATCACTCTCCAATCATATGTGGGATACACTGCCATCCCTTGCATTAATTCCTGACGACGGCCCACACCCACTAACCGTTTTACCTTGAGTTTTTTAACATTGCATACCTTTAACATAAACCGCAACATGTCTTCACACTCCACTAAGTCCCTGCCACCCCACCATTTGCGGATATCCCCCATCACCTCCCCCACCCGAAGACCCCTTTCCCCCGCTGCCCGAATATACCTCTGCTTCACATATAGCGCCTTCACCCTAGACCCTAATGCAATCAATCCCAGTCCTCCCTGCCTTACCGCAGTCATTACTACATCTTTGCCCAACCACGCCCTCCCATAGCCCCACACATACCTTAAGACCCTTCTTTGCATTTCCATAATATCCTGACTTCTTAATGGGTAAATTTCCGCCACTCCCCACACCTTACTATAAATCAGCGTATTTACCACCACAACCCTTTGATGCAAGGTTACATCCCCGGCCCTTAGACCCCTCAGCCTACTCAAAGCTCTGTCCATTACCATTTCTGAATTAACCCTCCTGCTCTCCTGTGCATCTGCCAAAAACAAAATCCCACAAATCTTTAGCCTATCTACAGTTATCCAACCAAACTCCTCCCCCAAGGTCCCTCCTACCCAAGCGCCTACCTCCAACAACCGTGATTTCTGCTTATTAACTCTCATCCCAGTAGCATTCCCAAAAATCTCAATTACCCTTCCCACTTTTCTTAAATCTTCAATCTCATTAAGTAAAACAGTTGTATCATCTACATAACCAACAATATTCCCACAATATCCTCCACTCTCCCCCAACCTTCCCATCCCACCATCAACCAGAACATAGAAAGGATTCTGCATACATGCAAAGAGTATTTGGGAGAGTGGACACCCCTGCCTTAAACCCCTTCCCATGCTTACTGAACTACCCAACCTCCCATTTACCTGTACTCTCATTGATGCATTCTCATACAAAGTCCTCACCCATCCAACCACCCTCCCTCCAAAACCCATTCTCACCATACTCTCAATCAAAAATTCCCTATCCACATAATCATAAGCTTTCTCCCAATCCAGACCTAGAATACCTCCCTTATTACTACCCTCAAGGAAATCCCGAATACGACCATGACCTACCCGCATACTCCTCCCCGGGATACCAAACTGTCCCCCATGTATCACCGACCCCATGACCTTCTTCAGTCTATTACCCAAAATTTTCGCAAAAACCTTGTAATCAGCGCACATCAAAGATATTGCACGGTAAGCACTCAACTCTCTACCCCCCCCCTTCTTTGGCACCAAAACTATGACACCCGTACTTTGCGATATGCCCAACTTCCCACTAGTTAACATATGGTCCAATAGCCTAACAAAACACTGCCTAATACACCCCCAATGTGCTCTATAAAAATCATTTGGTATACCGTCTATCCCTGGTGTTTTCCCGGTACTCATCCCGAAAACTGCCTCTTCCACCTCAACCTCACTTATACCAACCTCCAACCCCACTCTATCCTGCTCACTTAAAACGCTATGGAACCCCCCTTCAAAAATACCCTCCCAGGAACCCCCCTCCCTCCAACTCCATTTCTCTCTAAACCAACTATCAGCATAGAGACTCATACTTTCCGTATTGGATAGGACTCGACCCACTGGATACCCTCCCACCCCAGGGCTTGTCTCCAATTGTAGAATGGTGGTTACACTCTGTCGGTCCCGAAATTTACGTAAAACATACCCAGACGGTTTATCACCCCACAAAACATCCTCTAACCCCGCCCTAACCCTAATTGCATCAAACCTATCATTGTGTAATTCAGCTATTCTACTCCGCAGTCTGTCCATATCATCCCTCCTACCACCTCCCCCAACATAACAATCTTGCAACTGTCCCTCCAGATAATTTTGCAACCCAAAACGCCACCTCGCCTCCTCTCGTCCCCTAGCCTTAAAAAAATTCGCTATTCCAGGTTTTGCCTGCATTTCCCACCAATCTAACAGATCTATCTCCCTGTTCCTAGCCTCCCAAAAAGGCAACCACCAATCACTGAAAAAAGGCCCCTCCCCCTCCTCCTTAAGAAGCCTTACATTTAATTTCCAGTACCCAGAATAAATACGCACCACTCCATCCCACATCAAATCTGCTATTACCGCTCTGTGATCAGAAAACCCCACATCGAAGGTTTGCACCCTCACAACATCTATACCCTGCTTAATATAAATTCTGTCTAATCGCGCTTCATATCCCCTACGGACGAACGTATGCTCCACTAGGTAACCCCCCCTCCCCACCACATCAACAACCCCAATATCTCGCAATACATCCCTCAGCACACTCAGCACACAACCCGCCCCTCTCGGTTCGACATCACCACTCCTAATCACACAATTCCAATCACCTCCTATTACTGTTATAGCAGGCAAACCTCTCAAGTGATACAGCAATACCTCTCTGACAAAATCTACTTTTACCCTGATATTACTAGTTGCTGGCATGTAAACTCCCACGAAACTAACTCGACTCTCACCCCAGACGCCATCCACCCTCACGATCCTCCCACCCCCCCCCTCTTCCCAACCGATGACACGCAAGGGGCTGGTCTCCTTTACCGCAACTGCTACCCCACCTTTCAATTGCAAACCACTGGTTACATACATCCGATATCCTTTCACCCTCAACACACTACCAGCCCTGTGATTATGCTCTTGCAAAAAGCATATGTCAACATCAAACCGCCTTAAAAACCACTCCAACCAAACTTTCTTGACCTCAGTCTTAAGTCCATTAACATTAAGCGTGACACATCTGAAAATTACAGAAGGGGCGGCTTTCCCCTATGCCTCTGGGATTTACCCACTGCACTTTTCATATTACGTGTTCCTTTGCCACTCGAGTTTTCCTGTGCAGTCACTTCCCCCCTCCCTTTCCCAATTTGCAACTCAGGCACACCTCTACCACTATGTGTCCTCGGCTCCACAACCGCTGCCCATGACTTCTTCCCCGGCCTCTGCCCTGGGGTAATGACCTCATCTATCTCTGATGCCGCAGTTCGTTTCCTAGAACTCACACTTACACACATATCACCCTCAGACAATTCCTCCTGGTGTACCTCCACGGCCACCACATGCTCCCGCCCAATCTTACTCAAGTCTTCCTCAACAATTTGTTGTCCCTCCAAAGTTCCAGCTTCACATGAACTGAGGACACCTTTTGCACAGGGTTCCTCCTCATCCAAAAAATCCTTGATCACATCTGCCAATAACCCATCCTGGGTTGAAGCTTCCTGGACGAAAGTCTCCTCAGATGTCACCTTCAACTCCCCCGACGCCCCTGGGAGAGTGACACATGTCTCCGCCGCCGCCACCTCCCGGTCGACCTCTTCGCTCCAGAGGTCATTCCTCCGGCCTCCCGAGGCATCAGAGCCAGGCACCAAATTACACGACTGTTGAATCACAATTGGAGTGTCGAGAATTCGAGAAGCCCGCCTCCTAGGACACTGGGCTGCCATGTGCTCATAAGAGCTACATAGACGACATGTTTTCCTTTGCCCAGCATAGTACACATAAACCTGTGTTCTACAACCGATCATCGTAACATAGGATGGTATAGGCCTTGTTAAGGTCATTTTAAGGGTGTAAGAACCTTCCGGCATTCCTTCATATGGACCATCCCTCCACACCCCCATTGTTGCAGAATGCACTGTCCCATAACTTCGAAAAAACTCCTGCAGGCCATAAGCCGTAGCCTCGAAGGGTACATTCCGTACCTTCACCCATGTGAAGTACTTAGAGACGTCATGTAACACAACATCCATCGTTGAATTCACACTCATGCGTTGTTCCTGGTAATGCTCGACAATTCTTGTGTAGTAATCGACTCGTAGAAATTTCACAAAGATTCTTGTTAAACCATTAAGGGCGACGCCATACAATTCCTCGTTGGGAATACCATATGTATCCCTGATGATGTTAGGGAGAAGGACGTTCATCGTATCTCCACTTAACGTACCACGAACCAGCTCTATGCAGATAGTATTCACTCTCCGTACTGTATGTTCCGCCATGTTGATATCCCAATGAGCAGCGCACGTCCTCACTACTCAATGGTTGTTGCTGAACTAAGGTAGCTCGCCTGAAGACAGCAGAGGGGTGCCGAGACAACCTCACTCCACCGTGGTCAGGCAGCGAATCAATAAACCTACTTACTATCCTAGGTAATTTACTGTATAAACCCTGGTAATGGATACCGAACACTAAAACATTAGAAAACTTCTCGTTCCTGGGATCTTGGTCACTTCCAACACATTAAAAAATACAGTATAAATACAGAGTTAAGTGGCTGTCTTTTTAAAGTTGTGTTGAGAGTAATCAATGTTTCAGGGCAGAAACGTTTTCTAATATATCCTGGTGTTTGCTCGCCTGTCCTTATAAACCAACTGACACTGTGATAAGTGTACTTACAAGGATCTGTGCCTAAATAAACTTATTTTATCTAGCACATATATTACACTTAACCAGTTACAAGTAAAGAAAAAGTATCCTTTCTAAACAAGAAACTTAAATTTTCAATTTTAAGTGACAGTCAATACATATCAATACCTGGTCAATTTCCACGAGCACAAATATATATATAAAGTTAACTACCATCAAACAGCTAGAGAGAGAATACGAATATTAGTAGAAGCATATAAAGCACTGCATACCACACTAGAGATTGTCGTGTGTCCCGCTAGGTGTTAGATGCTACCTGCTAGACGATACATTATCAATGATGGTGGTGATGATGATGTTGTATAATGTACAGTGACTCTGGCCGCCTCACTCCCTCACTACCATGATTTGCCTTTATCTTCTCACATCCCTCTCGAAAATTAGGAAAACTATGAAATATTAATTATAAACCCTCATGCAATCCTTATATCGAAAAAGGAATCATCTTACCCTTCATAGGCAATTAAATAATTCTCTCATCTTAAATATTTTCATTACAAAATATATATATATAAAACATAAAGATTCCAAATCGGGTTTTAAAATCCACTAAAAGAGTTTTTATAATTTTTTATTAAAATATTTACAGCGTTTTGAATTAATTATTTAAAATACATCAACGATTATTATTTTTATTCAATTATTCTATGAAAAACATACAGGGGCATTTAAATTTCCTGAATATCGTCAGCTGGATATGTCCTAATCGGTTGCCAAACTCTTGTTAATTGAAGACTTTTTTATTTAGTCATTTATAAAGAAAAATTCCTCTAAACAAATAAATAAATAACTATACGCATCAATTAGCATTGCATCTGATGAGATATTTAATTACAATTTGCATAGGTACAACCGGGAAAACTGTAAATAATCGTATCATTTTAGGCAACACTCTTTATATAAATCCTTACGTTGCTATTAATGCCGCATCAAGTGTATGTATACATGCTGGTGTATGTATACATGCTGGTGTATGTATACATGCTGGTGTATGTATACATGCTGGTGTATGTATACATGCTGGTGTATGTATACATGCTGGTGTATGTATACATGCTGGTGTATGTATACATGCTGGTGTATGTATACATCCCAGTGTGTGTATACATCCCAGTGTTTATATGGAAACTTATATCTTGCAGAGTTTATGCACAAAGGTTTACCCTGTATGAATGTACATCATCACCCTAGCCCAACTTACTGTTACTAGCATCTATTGTCTGGTACTAGCATCTGTTGTCTGGTACTAGCATCTATTGTCTGGTACTAGCATCTATTGTCTGGTACTAGCATCTATTATCTGGTACTGGCATCTATTGTCTGGTACTAGCATCTATTATCTGGTACTGACAATTGCTACCAATGGAAATAAGTCACTCTGTCTGACTTTTTTGGGTTATCCCAGGTTCTCTACACATATGCTGCTATGTATGATAATTCTATGTAACTGTATTTGTGTATACCTGAATAAACTTACTTACTTACTTACTTACTTACTAACAACTACTACCTGGTACTAGCATTTATTGTCTGGTACTGACAATTACTACCTGGTACTAACAACTACTACCTGGCACTACCGTACTAACAACTATCTTGCACCAGCAACTACTACCTGGTACTAGCAAATACTACCTGGCAATAGCAACTGCTACCTGGTACTAACAACTATCTTGCACAAGCAGCTACTACCTGATACTAGCAACTACTACCTGGTACTAACAACTACTATCTTGCAGTAGCAGCTACTACCTGGTACTAGCAGCTACTGCCTGGTACTAACAACTACTACCTGGTAGTAACAACTACTGTCTTTCGCTAGTAGCTACTACCTGGTACTAGCAACTAATACCTGGTACTAACAGCTATCTTGCACTAGCAGCTACTACCTGGTACTAGCAGCTACCACCTAGTACTTGCAGGTTCAATTCAAGAGGAAAATTTATCCATTTCCTTGAATCAAGAGCCCCTCCCAAGTATCAAGGCCCCCCTGCCATTGATGGGCAACATCACTTGCAGTGACCAAAACAGCATCAATATTTAATGTCAATATTGTACTCTATACAGTATTATAGCTCTCATATTTAATTACCATGTTAGTATTAATCACTGATGCTGTTTGTAATTAAAGTTTTAAGTTTGGATGAAAGGATAAACCAAATAAAATCTAAGTGACTTGTTTCCAATGGGAGTAAGTGACCATTTGTAATGTTGGCAGAATTACCCACAATATCTTAAGTAAGTAAGTAAGTAAGTAAGTAAGTAAGTAAGTTTATTCAGGTATACACAAATACAGTTACATAGAATTATCATACATAGCAGCATATGTGTAGAGAACCTGGGATAACCCAAAAAAGTCAGACAGAGCGACTTATTTCCATTGTGGTCCTTTGTAAAAGGACACAAATGTACCTTGGATATTTGTCAAGAACCCTAAAGAAAATATGTCACTTTGACCTTTTTTTTGGGGTTTCCTAGGTGTTTTACACTATGTATGATAATTGTATGTGCAAGTTTATTTAGGCATAGGTATATATAAATACTATTTTTTTTTTATATTTTATTGATATATAAATACTATTATCATAATAGCATACTCAGCTCACACACTGAGGTCCGTGGTTCGATCCCCGGTACGGGTGAAAACATTAGGACATGTTTCCTTACGACACCTGCTGTCTATGTTCACCTAGCAGTAAAATAGATACCTGGTGTTAATGGACTGGTGTGGGTCGTATCCTGGGGACAAAATTAACCTAATTTCCTTGAAATGTTTTGCATAACAAGGGGCTTTCTGTACAGTATGTCATTGATATCAGCTGCTTTTTTTATTTGTATAATTTGTATCATGTAATTGTACAAATAAAGATTATTATTATTATTATTATTATTATTATTATTATTATTATTATTATTATTATTATTATTATTATTATTATTATTATTATTATTATTATTATTATTATTACTACTACTACTACTATTATTATTATTATTAAAAATGTCAAAATGACTTCCATATGGGTTCTGTGCCTAAATAAACTCACTTAGTCACTCACTTATGTACTTACACAGTAAAATATGACATTAGTGTCACATGTTTGTTCTTTTAACTAAGCGACCATTCCTCTGACAACAAACATGGCGCTCAACCTGGTAGCAAAAGTGCACCCGGTGGTGTTTTTCACCATTGTGGACTCTTATGAGAGAAGAAATCCTGACGCCCACCGTGTAATTGGCACCCTTTTGGGTAAGACTTTAAATTTTAAGAGCAAATTAATGGGCTAAAATAACCTGACGTAAATTGGGAAAGATGAACGTGAGCGCACGGTGTTTCACATATTTAAGGTGTACTTTGATGCTAGTGACGGGATCTTGATCCAAGGAATTGGGGCTACCTTTCTATTCCACGGATCAGTTTTGATTACCTCGCATTCCCCAGTTACTGTGTGATCCTTTCAATGCTTCCCATTATAATCCCAGATGTTTTCATCCTTCATGGAAGGACCCCAATGGAAATAAGTCAGACTTTTTTTGTTTTTTTTTTTTGTTTAGGTTACCCTAAGTAATTTACACTGTATGATAATTGTTATGTGCACCTGTACCTAAATAAACTTGCATAAAAAATATTTTGGGAAGAAAAGCAAAATCTCCAAAATGTCTTAAGGTAATCTTGACCCAACTTATTTTATATAAGTATAAAATTGGTATATTTTTTTTAATTTGTAGGATATGGATGTATTTATTGAAAATCTAAGAGTAAAATGATAATGGCGACTGGATCCAGTCATCAGATTGCTGGGCTTATTTCCGTTAGGAAACAAATAACTACCTTTTTTTTGGGTTATCCTACGTAATTTACACTGTGTGAGATAATTGTACCTGTGTGTACCTGTACCTAAATAAACTTACTTAAGGAAGGAAGGAAGGAGTGGTGCTTGTTGCTTAAGATGCAGACTTGGATTCATTTTATATCATTGCTTATACTAAATATACAATAATAGTTAAGTCAGTAGGCTGGAAAATTTGCCAGGTAAAAGAACTTTATGCACTTTAAGTGTCCAAGACATTTCAGCTTCCCTTTTTTCCTCGGTATGTATGTTTATTTAGGTACAGGTACACACAAATACAGGTACGTAAATTGTCGTAGGAGCTAGACCTAAACGTGAAACGGCCGAAAGGCGAAGCAATATTTCCCCTGAGAAATAATGTAAATAAAATTAATTCGTTCCAGACCAACAAAAATATTCTCAAAAAATACATTTTGTAAAGAATAACTATAGTTTTATACACACACAACACAGATAAATACATATATATATATATTATACAATACATAAATTACATTTTAAATGAACATTTAAAATAATATTTACTTCATTTTATAGAAATCCCCTCAAATCACTATTGAAGAGACTTGCTGGCATCTGGAAGGTAGGAGGAGGAGAGAGGGAGGACTTATTGTTTGGAAGGGGAATCCCCTTCCATAAAGACTTGAGGTAGCAAGTCCTTATCTGGGGTTTCTTACCTTCTTTGTCTTTTAAGGCCACTAGGACCAGCTTGAGTCACTGGACTCGTCACACAAAATAACTGTCAAGAGTGCTCTGTTTCTGGCATCTCTTTAAGATTTCCCTGAAGTGGGACAAGGTTTTGTCACTGAACATATAGCAGATATGGCTTGTTTCAGCTTGGTCAGGGTGGTACTTTTCAACAAAAGTTTGCAACTCATTCCACTTTGCACACTTTTCAGTCACAATTAATGGCTGGCTGGTTGGATGCCTGGCTGGCTGGCTGGTTGGATGCCTGGCTGGCTGGAAGCCTGCCTGGCTGGCTGCCTGGCTGGTTGCCTGGCTGGTTGCCTGCCTGGTTGCCTGGCTGGCTGGCTGCTTGGCTGGCTGGCAGGCTGGCAGGCTGGCTGGCTGGCTGCCTGCTTGGCTGGATGGTTGCCTGGCTGGCTGGATGGTTGCCTGGCTGCCTGGCAGGATGAGAGGCAGGGTAATGTTCACTCGTTGAAATGCGGGACAAAATTTGTCCAAAAAGAGTAGGCAAAACCCGAAGCGGCCAATTCCAAGGGCGGCCGAAACCCGGGGTTTCACTGTACGTACTAGCTTATTTCGCTTATCTCCTGCCAGTGGATGGGTCTTCATTCATATGCATGAAATATAAGTCTCCATTGCACAGCCCACTTCATATTTTAGAATTTGCATAATAGTTTATTGCTAAGCTCCAAACAGAACCCCTAAAGTCAGTAAGGTGCTGTATGACCTTATGGGTTTAGAGCTTCCTTATATGTATATACAAAAATTGAAAACATGGAAGCAAAGCTCATGTGATCATAAGGCTGTGTGTATACTAAATGTAAGTAGAAGTTTATAAGATTTTCTTGCCATCCTAATTGTTCATGAGACAGACCGTACAGTAATCCTACCAGAACGCAAAACACTTAAGAGGCTTCCATTCAGACTTCTATAACGGGACACTAGTACCACCAGAGCTGTGTGGTTACTGTCTGCCAACTTATATCACAAAGCCAGGTTAGACATTGTGGGGGCACTTCTATCTGACTTCTTCTTCATGGGTTTAGTATCATATGTATGAAATGACTGGTCCAAAATATTATTTTATTATTTTTTTTTTATTATCACACTGGCCGATTCCCACCAAGGCAGGGTGGCCCGAAAAAGAAAAACTTTCACCATCATTCACTCCATCACTGTCTTGCCAGAAGGGTGCTTTACACTACAGTTTTTAAACTGCAACATTAACACCCCTCCTTCAGAGTGCAGGCACTGTACTTCCCATCTCCAGGACTCAAGTCCGGCCTGCCGGTTTCCCTGAATCCCTTCATAAATGTTACTTTGCTCACACTCCAACAGCACGTCAAGTATTAAAAACCATTTGTCTCCATTCACTCCTATCAAACACGCTCACGCATGCCTGCTGGAAGTCCAAGCCCCTCGCACACAAAACCTCCTTTACCCCCTCCCTCCAACCCTTCCTAGGCCGACCCCTACCCCGCCTTCCTTCCACTACAGACTGATACACTCTTGAAGTTATTCTGTTTCGCTCCATTCTCTCTACATGTCCGAACCACCTCAACAACCCTTCCTCAGCCCTCTGGACAACAGTTTTGGTAATCCCGCACCTCCTCCTAACTTCCAAACTACGAATTCTCTGCATTATATTCACACCACACATTGCCCTCAGACATGACATCTCCACTGCCTCCAGCCTTCTCCTCGCTGCAACATTCATCACCCATGCTTCACACCCATATAAGAGCGTTGGTAAAACTATACTCTCATACATTCCCCTCTTTGCCTCCAAGGACAAAGTTCTCTGTCTCCACAGACTCCTAAGTGCACCACTCACTCTTTTTCCCTCATCAATTCTATGATTCACCTCATCTTTCATAGACCCATCCGCTGACACGTCCACTCCCAAATATCTGAATACGTTCACCTCCTCCATACTCTCTCCCTCCAATCTGATATTCAATCTTTCATCACCTAATCTTTTTGTTATCCTCATAACCTTACTCTTTCCTGTATTCACCTTTAATTTTCTTCTTTTGCACACCCTACCAAATTCATCCACCAATCTCTGCAGCTTCTCTTCAGAATCTCCCAAGAGCACAGTGTCATCAGCAAAGAGCAGCTGTGACAACTCCCACCCTGTGTGTGATTCTTTATCTTTTAAACAGACCCTGAGCTGCTTTGGGGATTAGCGTGGACGGTTACAAAGCATGGCTTGCTTCTGCAGTGTTTTAAAAATTGAGGTTGGAGAGTTGAAGGAGGAGGTCTTGCTTCTCCAGGAGGAGATTAGGAGGCTGAAGGTCCACCTCAATGGGTCTGGGAGAGAGTGTGAGGTGGCTGGAGTTGTGGGGAATGAGGCTTCTAGCAGTGAGGTGCAGTCTGTCTCTCGCTGTGAGGAGGCTGTAGTTGGGGAGGTAGCAACGGCTACCAGCAGTGAGGTGCAGCCCAGCACCTGCTACAAGTGGCGAGTGGTTCACAGTAATGGGAGGCGCATCAGAGTAAGGAAAGTTAAGAGTGAAGATCTGAAGGTAGGAAATCGCTTCTCTGTTCTTCAGGATGAATGTACTTCAGTGGCCAGTGAAGGTAAGGGTACTACTGCCCCTGCTAATGGAGGTAAGCGCATTCTTGTGGTTGGTGACTCTCAGGTAAGATATATTGACCGTGCTTTTTGTAATAGGAATAAGAAGATGAGAGATAGAGTGTGCTTCCCTGGAGCTGGTGTTGGGGACATTGTCAACAGGCTGGATAATATCATGTCAGGTAATGGGAACAAGCCCATTATCTGTCTCAGTGCTGGTGGAAATGATATTGGGAAGGGTAGGAGAGAAGAGCTGCTAGATAAGTACAGGTCAGCTATAGATTTCATTAAGTCTAAGGGAGGGATCCCAATCATATGTAGCATCTTGCCTAGAAGGGGAGTAGGAAATGAATGGTTGTCTAGGGCAATTGGTGTAAATTGCTGGCTAGACAGATACTGCAAGGAACTTGCAATCCCATTCATTGACAACTGGAACAACTTTTATGGCAAACATGATATGTATGCAAGGGATGGGGTACATCTCTCTGGGGCAGGGGTGGTAGCACTTGCAGACTCGATTGAGAAGGCCATTGGTGAAATGCCTATGATTTTAAACTGATGGAAGATAGAGGTATGGGTGTGTGTGGGAAACAAGCAGGTTGCAACACTAGGGTTGGAAACAGTAAATGTATAAAAGGCATTCAGCATGAAGTTATAAATAAAGACAATAGATCAGGTCAGCAAACAAAGGGGGACAGCAGAGGGCAGCAAGGGACTAGCTCCCTTAAGGTTTACTATACTAATAGCAGGAGTGTAAGAAATAAGATAGATGAGCTAAGATTAATTGCAAGTGCAGGAAACATAGATATTATTGCTATAACAGAGACCTGGCTCAATCTGAAAGATAGAGAGATGCCCTCTGAATGTCACATACAAGGCTATAAATTATTCCACACTGACAGGGTCAACAGGAAAGGTGGTGGAGTAGCGATGTATGTCAGAGACAATTTAAATTGTTGTGTTAGACAAGATATTAAATTAGAAGCGTCAGCCACTGAATCTGTTTGGTTACAGCTTCTCGAGGGCCGAGAAAAACTAATTTTGGGTGTGATTTACAGGGCCCCAAATCTTGATAGGGAGTGCAGTAAACTTCTATGGGACGAAATTCGTAAGGCATCTACATACGAAAATGTTGTGCTAATGGGAGATTTCAACTATAGACAGATTGACTGGAGCAATTTGACAGGAAATTTAGAGTCAGGTGACTTTCTTGATACGATCCAGGATTGTTTTTTAAAACAGTTTGTGACAGAGCCAACTAGGGGAAATAACCTCCTTGACTTGGTTCTTGCCAGTAGGGAAACACTAATTAATAATCTTGAGGTTAATGATGAGCTTGGGGAAAGTGATCACAAATCACTCAGTTTTAATATATCATGGAATTCCCCTAATAATGGCAATCAAGTCTCCGTCCCTGACTTTCGCTTGGCTGATTTCATAGGACTGAAAAATTACTTAGGTGGGCTGAACTGGAATGACCTGACTAAGGGTCAGGTAGGTGGTGATGGTTGCCGATATGATGCTTTCCAGGGCATAGTTCTAGCTGCTCAGTCAAATTATGTTCCAAATAGGGAAATCAGATCAAACAAAAATGATCCTAAATGGATGAACAATAGATTAAAATATCTGATTGGTCAAAAGAGAGGCATATATAGGCAAATCAAAAGAGGAGAGGGGCAATTAAGAAATCGATATATTCAGTTAAAGAGAGAAATAAAAAAGGGAATTAGAAAAGCAAAAAGAGATTATGAGGTTAAAGTTGCAAGAGAATCGAAGACTAACCCAAAAGGATTCTTTCAGGTATACAGAAGTAAGATCAGGGACAAGATAGGCCCACTCAAAAGTTCCTCGGGTCAGCTCACTGACAGTGATAAGGAAATGTGTAGAATTTTTAACACATACTTCCTCTCAGTTTTTACACAGGAGGATACCAGCGATATTCCAGTAATGATAAATTATGTAGAACAGGACGATAATAAACTGTGCACGATTAGGGTCACAAGTGACATGGTCCTTAGGCAAATAGATAAATTAAAACCTAACAAATCCCCAGGCCCTGATGAACTGTATGCAAGGGTTCTAAAGGAATGTAAAGAGGAGCTTAGCACACCTTTGGCTAATCTTTTCAACATATCACTACAAACTGGCATGGTGCCAGATAAGTGGAAAATGGCAAATGTGATACCTATTTTCAAAACAGGTGACAGGTCCTTAGCTTCGAACTATAGACCAATAAGCCTAACCTCCATAGTGGGAAAATTTATGGAATCAATAATTGCCGAGGCAGTTCGTAGCCACCTTGAAAAGCATAAATTAATCAACGAATCTCAGCATGGTTTTACAAAGGGGCGTTCCTGCCTTACGAATTTATTAACTTTTTTCACTAAGGTATTTGAGGAGGTAGATCATGGTAATGAATATGATATTGTGTATATGGACTTCAGTAAGGCTTTTGACAGGGTCCCACATCAGAGACTATTGAGGAAAATTAAAGCACATGGAATAGGAGGAGAAATTTTTTCCTGGATAGAGGCATGGTTGACAAATAGGCAGCAGAGAGTTTGCATAAATGGGGAGAAATCAGAGTGGGGAAGCGTCACGAGCGGTGTTCCACAGGGGTCAGTGTTGGGCCCCCTGCTGTTCACAATCTACATAAACGACATAGATGAGGGCATAAAGAGCGACATCGGCAAGTTTGCCGATGACACCAAAATAGGCCGTCGAATTCATTCTGACGAGGACATTCGAGCACTCCAGGAAGATTTGAATAGACTGATGCAGTGGTCGGAGAAGTGGCAGATGCAGTTTAATATAGACAAATGCAAAGTTCTAAATGTTGGACAGGACAATAACCATGCCACATATAAACTAAATAATGTAGATCTTAATATTACGGATTGCGAAAAAGATTTAGGAGTTCTGGTTAGCAGTAATCTGAAACCAAGACAACAGTGCATAAGTGTTCGCAATAAAGCTAATAGAATCCTTGGCTTCATATCAAGAAGCATAAATAATAGGAGTCCTCAGGTTGTTCTTCAACTCTATACATCCTTGGTTAGGCCTCATTTAGATTATGCTGCACAGTTTTGGTCACCGTATTACAGAATGGATATAAATTCTCTGGAAAATGTACAAAGGAGGATGACAAAGTTGATCCCATGTATCAGAAACCTTCCCTATGAGGATAGACTAAGGGCCCTGAATCTGCACTCTCTAGAAAGACGTAGAATTAGGGGGGATATGATTGAGGTGTATAAATGGAAGACAGGAATAAATAAAGGGGATGTAAATAGTGTGCTGAAAATATCTAGCCTAGACAGGACTCGCAGCAATGGTTTTAAGTTGGAAAAATTCAGATTCAGGAAGGATATAGGAAAGTACTGGTTTGGTAATAGAGTTGTGGATGAGTGGAACAAACTCCCGAGTACAGTTATAGAGGCCAGAACGTTGTGTAGCTTTAAAAATAGGTTGGATAAATACATGAGTGGATGTGGGTGGGTGTGAGTTGGACCTGATAGCTTGTGCTACCAGGTCGGTTGCCGTGTTCCTCCCTTAAGTCAATGTGACCTGACCTGACTAGGTTGGGTGCATTGGCTTAAGCCGGTAGGAGACTTGGACCTGCCTCGCATGGGCCAGTAGGCCTTCTGCAGTGTTCCTACGTTCTTATGTTCTTATGTTCTTATCCCAGGGCAGACTGCCTCCAGAACAGACTGACATAAGAACTTAAGAAAGAACACTGCAGCAGGCCAACTGGCCCATGCGAGGCAGGTCCAAGTCTCCTTCCGGCTTAAGCCAATGCCCCAACCTAGTCAGGGCAGGCCACATTCATTTAAGGAAGGAACACGACAAATGACATAGTAGCACTTAACCCTTTGACTGTCGCGGCCGTATATATACGTCTTACGAGGTACCGTGTTTGACGTATATATACTCATAAATTCTAGCGGCTTCAAATCAAGCAGGAGAAAGCTGGTAGGCCCACATGTGAGAGAATGGGTCTGTGTGGTCAGTGTGCACCATATAAAAAAAATCCTGGAGCACGCAGTGCATAATGAGAAAAAAAAAACTCCGACCGTTTTTTTTTTAATTAAAATGCCGACTTTGTGGTCTATTTTCGTATAGTATTTATGGTTGTATTCTCGTTTTCTTGGTCTCATTTGATAGAATGGAAAACATATTATAGAAATAGAGGTGATTTTGATTGATTTTACTATAAAAAGAACCTAGAAATGGAGCTCAAAGTAGGGGAAATGTTTGATTTTTGCCAATGTTCAAAAGTAAACAAATGATGTCATTGTCCAATAAATGTCCAACTAGCCATTCTAATATGCAGTCATGAATGGGTTGATGTTATTTATACAATTATTACAGTATTGCAGTAGTCTGCATAATAGTAAATCTTCTATTTTTTGTTTGAATAAAAATTCAAAATAGAAAGCAAGAGTAATATCAGAGGGGCCTGGAGACATGACTGATGAACAAAGAAAATGTTATTTTAGAGCCAGGAATGTCTGCATTGTTCATTCTGGACCTTATTTTGAAATTGTCATATTTTTTAATTTTCGTGAAATTGGCCAAATTGCAAATTTCTGACCACATTATTGGGTAGTTGAAATCGGTAAATGGGCAGTTTCTTGTACTCAATCGATAGAAAAAATGGAGTTCTAAAGAAATAGCTATGAGTTTGGTCGACTGGAACAATGGAATTAGCCGAAAATAGGGCTCAAAGTGGGCGAAATCGCCGATTTGTAAATATCGCCGAGGTCGCTAACTTCGCGAGAGCATAATTCCGTCAGTTTTCCATCAAATTTCGTTTTTTTGGTGTCATTACAATCGGGAAAAGATTCTCTATCATTTCATAAGAAAAAATAATTTTTTTTTTTTTTTACATGAAATTTTGCGACACCATGGGCCAGTTGAGTAAGTTTAAAACACTTGTCAAGGGGTTGACTCAGGATTGGGGCCAAAGTATGCGACAGTCAAAGGGATCTTTACCTGGTATAATTGAAATAAAATGGTCACTTGAACCCTTTTAACCCTTTCAGGGTCCATCCCGTAGATCTACGGCTTTACATTCAGGGTCCAAACCGTAGATCTATGCCATGAGCTAAGCTCACTCTGATAAACTGTGAGTGGTACATTTGGGCCTAGATATGAGAGAATACATCTATGTGGTATGTGTGCACCACATAAAACAGATCGTGCAGCACACTGTGTTTAATGAGAGAAAAAAAACTGAAATCATGATTTTTCGATTAAAACAGCGGCTTTGTAGTGTTTTTTCGTATGTTTTTTATAGTTGTATTTGCGATTTCTTGGTCTCATTTGATAGAATGGAAGACATATTACAGAAATAGAGATGATTTTGATTGGTTTTAGCACTGGAAATGGCTTGAAACTGAGCTCAAAGTAGCGGAAATGTTAAATTTTTGCCGATATTCAAGAGTAAACAAACGACCTCACACGTCTAATACACGCCAGCTGGTGGGTCTAATATACATTCACAAATATGGTGATGATATTTATACAATTATTACAGTATTGCATAACAGTAAATCTTCTATTTTTTGGTGTGAATAAAAATTCATTATGTGAATAAAAAATCAAAATGGAATTTATTTGTAAAGCCTCAAAACATAACTAATGAACAGAGGAAATGTTAGTTTAGTGCCAGGAATACCTACATTGTTTATTCTGGACCCTATTTTGAAATTGGAATATTTTGAACTTTGTGTTAAATTGGCCAAATTAACAATTTCCGATCACTTTATTTTGTAGTTGAAACAGTTGACTTGGCGATTTCTTGTGCTCAATCGATAGAATAGAAGTAATACTAGTGAAATAGCTAAGAATTTGGTTGACTGGAATAATGTAATTGGCCTAAAATGGGAGTCAAAGTCGGCAAAATCGCCGATTCGTAAATATCGCTGACACATCAAAATTCGCGAGAGCATAATTTCGTCAATTTTCCATCAAATTTCGTACTTTTTGTTTTATTACCTTCACAAAAAGATTCTCTACCATTTCATAAGAAAGAATAACAAATTTTTTTTTTTTGAAAATTCTTGGACACTGGTGCGTGACTCCAGATTTGGGCCTTGGACCCTGAAAGGGTTAATGATAATAATAATACGTATCATCATCTTCATTCACTCTAAAAATGGTGTGTTGCATGAGAATGGGAGTGTTCCTGTTTGTTTATTCTGTACTAACTTGTACAACTTGTACACAATGTAAGAGTATTTGTATTGTGAGGTAATTATTATAATAAAAAAAATATTGTGAGGTAAAAGTTTTACAAACTCTTACAAACGTACGTGAATGAACTAAAAGTAGACACATATTAATACACATTTATTTCGCCTGACCAAGTGATCGCCCACTACCTGTTCAGTTTGTGTTCTTACATTGTCTGAACTCTGTATCTCGTTCTCTCTCTCGTTTACTCTTTCGTTAACTAGTTGGCTCTCATTGATGATGGCGTCTAAGCTTAGCTGTGATAAAAAGAGGAGTCGTAAGCCTCTTGCTTTAAGTGCCAAGTTAGAGGATGATGGTGTGCCATTCTGATTTTATTCAATAAACACCCTGCCACTCACCTCTCACACATTAATATTAATATTTTAAGGTAAGTAATAAGTGTACTCTGTGTGTATCTTACCTTTTATTGTGTTTTTAATGCCTATTTCTATTGCTAACTTAATATAAGTTAGTGTAAACTTGTTGTCTGGCATTTATTGCATATTTTATATGTGCTCTGATAATAATACTTGTGGACCTGTGTGGTAGCCGGGTGGAGGGACAACATTACGTTTTCTCTGCTCAGCCACCAGAGAAAACGTGTATGAATCTGCGTTTGGCCCAGCCACTCCCCCACTCCACTTTTGTTTACAATTTTCGGCATGAATTATTCATTACTTCTCCCTTCGTTTATGATGGCATCTAAAGGTAGTTGTTAGAAACGATTAAATTCAGTGAACAAGGTATGTCGATGCTAATAATATGGCTCTGGGCCACAGTGTAGGTAGCCGGTAGGTGTAGCCCAGGCGGGCTACACCTACCGGCTACCTACACTGACTTCCTACAAATAAATACTACTCACCTCTCTTCCTACATTAAGACTACACATATTTTAAGGTAAATAATGAGTGTACTGTATGTGTATTTTAACTCTCTGGGCTGTTTTAAATATCGTATATTAAGTATGAGACGGGTAGCCAGGGCTACCTACACCTGACTTCCTACAAATATGTACTACTCACCTCTTGCCCTTCATTAAGTTTACAAATACTTTAAGATAAGTAATGAATGTACTGTGTATGTATCTTACTTTTTTGTGTTTTTACTGCCTAGTTTTATTACTAACTTAATATAATTTAGTGTAAACTTGTTGTCTGACATGTATATGCATTTATAAATGGAAAAAATGGAGAAGTACTTCTGGCAGTTTGGGAGAGATGCAGATGATGATCAAACTAAATGCAAATTATGTGATCAGGCATATGGTCATTGTCTTGAACACTGTGCTTCATTGTCCACTTATTGAGGAATACAGAGACAGACAGTATACTAACCCATGTGACATGTTAAGATATCTTATTAATGAAAATAAGATACCAGATATACTAAGCAAATTTCCTAAATTTGCTTGTAACAGATAAGTGAACTGTAGATAAAAAACCCATGTATACACCTGTTAACACTTTTGGGGCCTAGTTCCTAGGCCTTTTGTGTACCCATATGCTCTTGTGCTACCGTCCACAGGATGGATATGGGGTGCACAATAAACTAGCCACTTTGGTGGCAAAATCTAAATCTAAAATCTGTTTGAAAATGTTCATTTTATATTATGCATTTTCCAGGCACCATAGGTGTTGACAAGGGAGCCATTGAGATAACCAACTGCTTCTGTGTTCCTCACAATGAGTCTAAAGAAGAGGTTAGTAAACATATTTGGCACTTGAATTTTCATTTTCATACAGTGTTTCTCTTGTATATTGTAAGGGTTGACTCCAAACTAGCTGAGAAATATCTGACACTTGCATGTCAGATTTTTTCACTTCCCCTTTTTCTTAAGTAATTAATGTCCTATTTGTGGTGGTCTGTCTGCATTGATATGTTCATCATATATGATACTTTTATAAAGTTTCCACTCTTACAAGTTACTACCTCCTCTTTCAGTTTATTTCATTCTTCTACCACTCATAAAAACAAATTTCTTTGTATAATATTTGTTGTTAGCAATATAGTAATATGGTCTTACTGTACAATAATTTATTGTAATTTTCTGAATAAATTGGTAATTAATACTTCACTTAATGTACAGTATATGCAGTATTGTGTAAAAGTTATATTAAAAAGTAATTTTGTTTCTGTAAATTAGGTTGCAGTAGAATTGGACTTTGCTAAAGATATGTATGAATTGCATCGTTAACCCTTTGAGGGTCGACAGGCCCTCTCCGAAACTCGTTCTCAGGGTCGGCCAAATTTAAAAAGAAAAAAAAATAATTTTCTCTTATGAAAAGATAGAGAATCTTTTCCCGATCATAATGACACCAAAAGTTTGAAATTTGATGGAAAACTTACGGAATTATGCGATTTTGCCCACTTTGAGCCCCATTTTAGGCCAATTTCACTGTACTAGTCGACAAAAAACATGAATATTTCGCTAGAACTCCATTTTTTCTATCGAATGAGTGCAAGAAACCACCCATTTATGAAATTCAACTATCCAGTACAGTGGTCAGAATTTAGCAATTTTGCCAATTTCACACAAATTTCAAAAGATGCCAATTTCCGAATAGGGTCCAGAATAAACAAGAAAGACATTCCTGGCACTAAAATGACATTTCCTCTGTTCATTAGTCACGTCTCAAGGCCCCTCTTATATTCTTTTGCTTTCCACTTTGAATTTTTATTCTCACAAAAAATATAAGATTTACTGTTATGCAGACTACTGCATTAGTGTAAAAAATGGTATAAATATTATTGGTGCACTTGTGAAAGAATATTAGACTCACCAGTTGACGTGTATTGCACGCTTGGCACGATTTGTTTACTTTTGAACTTTGGTAAAAATCGAACATTTCTGCTACTTTGAGCTCAATTTCAAGGTACTTTCATTGTAAAACCAGTCAAAATCATCTCAATTTCTGTAATATGTCTTCCATTCTATAAAATGAGACCAAGAAAACTAGAATACAACAATAAATACCATACGAAAATACAGTGCAAAGTCGCTGTTTTATTAAAAAAAAAACGGTCAAAGTTTTTTTTTTCTCATTATGCAGTGTGTGCTGCAGGATATTTTTTATACTGTGCACACTGACCACATAGACCCATTCTTTCATATGAAGGCCTACCAGCTTTCTCCCACTAGATTTGAGGGCGCTAGAATTTAGGCGTACTAGTATGTCAAAAACCCTGGGTTGTAAGCCGTACTAGTACGACGTTTGCCCGAAATGCCTAAAACCCTCAAAGGGAGCTTAGTCTGACGAGCCATTAAGAGTGTGTTTAATGCGTCCATCCTTACTGGTGTTGTGCCAGAGTTGTGGAAGATGGCTAATGTGGTTCCTATATTCAAATCAGGGGATAAGTCCGTTCCTTCAAATTACCGTCCAATAAGCCTGACATCTATAGTGGGCAAGTTATTAGAATCAATTATAGCTGACATTATTAGAAGTCACCTTGAAGAGCATAACTTGATAAATGAATCTCAGCATGGATTCACGAGAGGTCGTTCCTGCCTGACAAATTTACTGACGTTCTTCAATAGAACATTTGAGGCAGTTGACAGTGATAAAGAATATGATATTGTTTATTTGGATTTTAGTAAAGCCTTCGATAGAGTACCTCACAAGAGACTCTTAAGAAAAGTGGCAGCTCATGGTATAGGAGGTAAAGTTCTAGCATGGATAGAGGCATGGCTTACCAATAGAAAGCAGAGAGTTACCATTAATGGGGTGAAATCTGAATGGGGATTAGTCACTAGTGGCATTCCACAAGAATCAGTTTTAGGCCCTCTCTTTTTCATAATTTACATTAATGACCTTGATGAAGGGATTACGAGTGACATGAGTAAATTTGCTGATGATACAAAGATAGGCCGTATAATTCATTCTGAGGAGGATAGCAATGAACTCCAGGAGGATTTGGACAAATTAATGTCTTGGTCTGAAAAATGGCAGATGAAGTTCAATGTGGATAAGTGTAAGGTACTAGTCCTTGGTAATGAAAATAACCCTCGAAGCTATAATCTAGGTGAAGTAGAGCTTGATCATACAGAATGTGAAAAAGACTTGGGAGTCATGGTAAGCAGAAATCTAAAGCCAAGACAGCAGTGCCTTAGTGTGTGCAACAAGGCTAACAGATTACTTGGATTTATCTCAAGAAGTATAAGTAACAGAAGTCCAAAAGTTATTTTACAGCTCTATACATCACTAGTGAGGCCTCATTTAGATTATGCTGCTCAGTTTTGGTCCCCTTACTACAGGATGGATATAGACTCATTAGAGAACATACAGAGAAGAATGACTAAAATGATTTAGAGAACATACAGAGAAGAATGACTAAAATGATTTACTGTGTAAGGAATCTCCCGTATGAAGATAGACTTAAAGCCTTAAATCTCCACTCTCTGGAGAGACGTAGAATGAGGGGAGATATCATTGAAGTGTATAAGTGGATGACGGGCATAAACAAAGGAGATATTAATAAAGTACTGAGGGTGTCGAACCAGGTAAGAACCAGAAATAATGGATTTAAGTTGGATAAATTTAGATTTAGAAAGGACATAGGTAAGTACTGGTTTTCTAACAGAGTTGTAGATGCGTGGAACAATCTTCCCAGTAGGGTGATAGAGGCTAGGACCTTGGGTAGCTTTAAGAAGAGATTGGACAAATATATGAGTGGGAGGGGCTGGGTTTGATTGGTGTCAATGGGTACGGGAGTTATTTCTTGGGTAGCTTTAGGTAGAGGTCGTTTTGATAAGGACCTGCCTTGCATGGGCCAGTAGGCCTTCTGCAGCATTCCTCCATTCTTATGTAAGGTTTGAAAATATATAAAATGTTCAGTAATACTCATGACACTATTAACACCAAATTTTCAATGATTCTGTTTTCAGGGATATGTGAGTGCCAGTATGGGAGTTCCTGGCCGCACTCCAGGCACCATGTTTGCTCCTATTCCAGTTGAGGTTATCTCTTATTTACCTGAGATAGTAGGAAGTGAGTTTGCTTTTGTATTTTAAGATACAAACATAAATTATCTTAAACAGTTACTGTAGTGCTACCAAAAATAAAATTCACAAGTACATTAGGATTTAAGACAGCTTGTCATGATAACCATAGTTTTCATTTTGAGAGGCTGCATTATGGTTTCCCAATGAATTTTGTATCTCTTGTTAGAACAGATAGAGGGTACATATATTCAGCTGATGACTTCTATTAACCCTTTCAGTGGCTGTCACATATCTACATTATTGATGCCAGGGGTCCCTCAGATAGACCTAAGTTTTGGACACGGCTCCCTCAGATAATCTGTGAGCAGTAAATTTTGGCCTAGATATGAGAGAATGGGTCTGTGTAGTGAGTGTGCACAGTATAAAAAAAAACCTTGCCCTACACTGTGCATGATGGGAAAAGCAAAACTGACTTTGTGTTTAGTTTAAAATACAGTACAATATATAATTTAACTCTGATATCTCACCTTGGCTTGAAAGGAGTTGTGAGCATAAAACATTGTTAGAGATGTGAAAGCACAGTAGATTTGAATGGTAACATCACTGATGCGACTTTTTTTTTTTTTTTTTTAAGGTTCTTCACTTCATCATTTTCCTGGGCTTTGTTACATTAATTAGTCTTATTATGCTCTCCGAATGATATTATTCCTTAATCTTCTTTATGGTTCTTTCACTATTGAGTGATATGCCTGCATTTAATATCCTGTTTTGTTTTGAGTTTATTCTTCATATTTATATAAGCAATTGGAATTGGTCAACATTCATCATGTTATTTTCCTCTGCTCACTGGAAGACTTTGCTGATATCTATATAATTTTTGTGCCATATACTGAGGTGACTCATTCTGATATCATTCTCAAAGGATGATACACAGAGCTATGGCTAGTGTTTTTACCTAGTATATTATGAAGATTAGAGGCAATAAAAGTGACAAGACTATGCTTAGGGGCAATGAGATTTTTACTTTACTAAGATGATTTTTCTTTACTACTGTACTATTATTTGCAGTATTTGTTAGTAATGTAAATATTTAGTTCCTTACTTTTCCTGTTATAGGTGTTGACCTCATTTTTTGAGGGGCTGTGTTTTAATTTTTTAAAACCTGTAGATGAATGGTTCAGAGAACCGACAAGTTGATAAATTAGACACATGTGCAACACTTAGGTATATTTAATGAGGAAACATTTCGCCACACAGTGACTTCATCAGTTCATACAAAGGTGAATTATGAAGAACAGGAGTAGTTTGAGGTAATCAGTCCCTCAACCTTGAAAAGAGTACAGCATATGTGCAAAGAAGTGGCTTTTACCTGAGATTTTACCTGAATCTTAACTCCTTCAAAAAACGAGTATTTGTGCTAGTAGTGCTTTACATTTTTTTATAAATACAGAATTTTAGGGTTCAGGCACAGTTATGGGCATGTTGCCATTTTTTTTTTAATTGTGGGATCTGTACTAATCTTATATAATTTGTAGGGTTGGCAGAATAAAGGAAAAAAGTATCTGGATCTTCATTTCATGATGTTGATTGCATTGCTGAATGTTTATTCATTCTGTCCTTTCAGGATTTTGTTAATTTCTTTGTTTCATCAGTGCATGAATCACCTTTGAGTATAGGGCCAAAATTGAGCTTTTTTTTTTTTTTTTTTTTTTTTTTTTTGGATTTTGGATATGTGAAAAAAAAAACTACTACCCCCCCCCCCCCCCCCCCCCCAAAAAAAAAATATTTTTGTGTTTTCTGCTGAGGTTTTCTTAATTTGTTGACAATTTATTTTGAGCAGTTCAGCATCCTGTTTTTATTTGTAAAGTATTCTTCAGTAGTATTTGATTTCTTTTTTTTTCGTCTTTCTCACTTGGACATATTTTATATAAAACTTGTATGCTATGAATTTAGCTTTTCCATACACTGGTTTAAGTTAAGAGTGCTTATGATGGCTTCCCAGAGAATGATACCTTCTTGTTTATTTTTTCTGGTGAATCCTTAAGATTCTCCACACATTTATATATACATTTTTTTTTTTAGTGAGGGTATCAGTGTGTATTATATTTGAGATTGTCTTTGATTAGTTTTTCAATGTCAAGATCCAATATAGCAAATATTTAATCCCTAATAAATCACATCAATTATTTTTCCTCTGTAATCTTTAACCCGTAAACGTCCAAACGTATATATACGTTCACTACCCCAGTGTCCTGAATATTTTGAAAAATAAAAATAATTTTTCTTTTAATGAAAATAAAGAGCACATTTTTCTAAGTGTTATAGGATTAAAATAAAAAAAATTAAGGTCAGTACTTACTGAGATATGAGGCTGCAAAGTTGGCAACATAGTCCTGCCGCTTGCAGAAGTGTTGCCGATATACCATTTTCTCTCATTTTTATAATATTTTATATAATTTTTATGTTCTGATAATTACAATTTATTGTAGTTCTTGTCATTTCATAACCAATCTTTGTTCTGACACTAATATTAGGTACTGAAATTGTACTCAAATTGTCACAAACACATTGACAGGTGGACATTTACACCTGCCTTGGTCATTTACTATTGTCTAGGAATATATACAAATTATTTATTGGTCCCAGCAATGTTTTGGATACACGGGAGTATAGAAGAAGAAGAAGGAAGGAGGAGGAGGAGGAGGAAGGAAGAAGCTCCCTTGAAGCAATGCATAAGACAAGTGTTCAGTGACAAGCATCTGAGGGCAGTTATAAGATCAGATATGAGATGACATTTGATGGGCTTCAGCAAGGGTGCAGAGATAAGACGAGATAAGCTATGACAATTGATGGGTGCCATCAGGATGCAGAGATATGGGATGACATTTGATGAGCTTGTATCTCTGATTATCTGTCTTATTTCTCTGTCTGCTTGTTTCTGTCTGTCTCTGTCTCGGAGAGAGCCACTGTGAACCAACAGGTATTCTTATGCATTATATCTACAAGCACAGTATAGCACTTTGGATTTTTTAGGTTATCCTGGGTAATTTACATTAAGTATAATTGTATTTTGTGTACTTGTGAGACATAGACAGAGACAGATAGACAGAAATAGAGAAATATGTACAGACAGAAATAGACAGAGACAGAGATAGACAGACACACAGACAGACTCTAAACTTGGGGTTAACATCACTTTCCTCTTAAAAGGGGAGTGTTAATAAGACATTACATCAGTGAATCCTTGGTGTTTGCAGCACTGTTTGCACTAGCTGGCACTCAGTTTAACTGGCGCTCCCACAGGGTACTAAGTGATCCTAGATTTTTTTAATATGGTGCACACCGAGTGTTAAGTCCCATTCTATGCTGACCAGGCATCTCAGGCCAGTCATGCCAAATTTGGAGGCAGGAAAAATAAAACATATATTTACATTTGGGGCACTAGTGGTAAGATATGTTTATATACATGTTTGGACCGTTTACAGGTTAAAACTATTGTACAAAGGAGGGTTCTTTTTTATGGGGGTATATAATATCACACTAATGAATATGGTTACCCCGCCTTCCCTCCATTCCAGATTTAAATACCTTTCTAGTCATCCTATTTTGTTCCATCCTCATTCCTCTGTATTGTAAGTAAACCCTCTAATTAATGGACTAAGAGGGTGTATAGTATTGCAGATTGTCTGTAACTTCCGAATTATGAAATTAAACTTTCATGATTGTTTGGTTGTCTTCTGAACCAGATTATTCTGCTTGAAAACTTTAAATTTTGTAGGAAAATCCTTATTCTCCCATGTGTTTATTAACATTGCATTCATTTTTCCTAGCAAATGCCACACAAAAGAGCAAATATAACAGGCAGCGTTTAGTGGAACCTACAACTGACTTGCATCAGATTTCTGAGGCAACGCAAAACATGGAAGCAACTCTTGACATTCTAATTGGTACGTATTTATGCCATTAAAAAACACTACCTTGCTGTTTTTTGTTTGTTTGTTTTTTTAACGGAAATGGCTGTTCCTGTCAACTCGTACATGCCATATTTTAAGTTGGTAAGATAAAGTTCTCTTTAACTACTGAATAGGTTACAGATCATAAAAGTTAATGCAAAATTTAATGCAATAGAAAACTATGGAATTTTCACTGAAGATAGCAAGTGCTGGTCACAGTACGTATGCACCAAAATATTTTCGTAGGTATGTACAGTATATATACATGTTGTAGATTCTGCTTGGGGAAAGAGGGTAAATGCCCCATGGCCTGGTTGAGGACCAGGCCTCCTAACAGTGTTGGGAGCTGGAGTAATTATGAATTTGAATATTGAGGGGTCTGTGGAGAGAGATTCACATGTTGATGAAGGGATTTTCATGGGTTGACTGTCAGGGTGAACCAAAACATTGAAGGCTCAATAATTTTTTTTTTTTTTTTTTTTCAACACGTCGGTCGTCTCCCACCGAGGCAGGGTGACCCAAAAAAAAAAGAAAGAAAATCCCCAAAAAGAAAATACTTTCATCATCATTCAACACTTTCACCACACTCACACATTATCACTGCTTTTGCAGAGGTGCTCAGAATATAACAGTTTAGAAGCATATACGTATAGAGATACACAACATATCCCTCCAAACTGCCAATATCCCAAACCCCTCCTTTAAAGTGCAGGCATTGTACTTCCCATTTCCAGGACTCAAGTCCGACTATATGAAAATAACCGGTTTCCCTGAATCCCTTCACTAAATATTACCCTGCTCACACTCCAACAGATCGTCAGGTCCCAAGTATCATTCGTCTCCATTCACTCCTATCTAACACGCTCATGCACGCTTGCTGGAAGTCCAAGCCCCTCACCCACAAAACCTCCTTTACCCCCTCTTTCCAACCCTTTCGAGGACGACCCCTACCCCTCTTTCCTTCCCCTATAGATTTATATGCTTTCCATGTCATTCTACTTTGATCCATTCTCTCTAAATGACCAAACCACCTCAACAACCCCTCTTCTGCCCTCTGACTAATGCTTTTATTAACTCCACACCTTCTCCTAATTTCCACACTCCGAATTTTCTGCATAATATTTACACCACACATTGCCCTTAGACAGGACATCTCCACTGCCTCCAACCGTCTCCTCGCTGCTGCATTTACCACCCAAGCTTCACATCCATATAAGAGTGTTGGTACTACTATACTTTCATACATTCCCTTCTTTGCCTCCATAGATAACGTTTTTTGACTCCACATATACCTCAACGCACCACTCACCTTTTTTCCCTCATCAATTCTATGATTAACCTCATCCTTCATAAATCCATCCGCCGACACGTCAACTCCCAAGTATCTGAAAACATTCACTTCTTCTTTTTTTTCTCAAAAACTCGGCCATCTCCCACCTAGGCAGGGTGACCCAAAAAGAAAGAAAATCCCCAAAATGAAAATACTTTTATCATCATTCAACACTTTCACCTCACTCATACATAATAACTGTTTTTGCAGAGGTGACCAGATACAACAGTTTAGGAGCATATATAAAGATACAATATAAAAAGTGACCTGAAATAATATAGTAAATTCCTTATAGAATATAATATCAGGGCCCCAATTATATATATACCGTCCTATTACATATTCCTCCAAACTGTCAATATCCCAATCCCCTCCTTAAAGGGCAGGCATTGTACTTCCCATTTCCAGGACTCAAGTCCGGCTATATAAAAATTACCGGTTTCCCTGAATCCCTTCACTAAATATTACCCTGCTCACACTCCAACAGCTCGTCAGGTCCCAAAAACCATTCGTCTCCATTCACTCCTATCTAACACGCTCATGCACGCTTGCTGGAAGTCCAAGCCCCTCGCCCACGAAACCTCCTTTACCCCCTCCCTCCAACCTTTTCGAGGACGACCCCTACCCCGCCTTCCTTCCCCTACAGATTTATACGCTCTCCATGTCATTCTACTTTGATCCATTCTCTCTAAATGACCAAACCACCTCAACAACCCCTCTTCAGCCCTCTGACTAATACTTTTATTAACTCCACACCTTCTCCTAATTTCCACACTTCGAATTCTCTGCATAATATTTACACCACACATTGCCCTTAGACAGGACATCTCCACTGCCTCCAACAGCTTCCTCTCTGCAGCATTTACAACCCATATAAGAATGCTGGTACCACTATACATTCATACATTCCTTTCTTTGCCTCCATTCATAACGTTTTTTGTCTCCACATATACCTCAAGACACCACTCACCTTTTTTCCCTCATCAATTCTATGATTAACCTCATCCTTCATAAACCCTTCCGCTGACACATCAACTCCCAAATATTTGAAAACATTCACTTCTTCCATACTATTTCTCTTCAATGTGATATCCAATTTTTCTTTATCTAAATCATTTGATACAATAATCACCTTACTCTTATCTACGTTCATTTTCAACTTCCTACCTTTTCACACACTCCCAAACTCGTCCACTAACCTTTGCAACTTTTCTCTAGAATCGCCCATAAGCACAGTTCCATCAGCAAAAAGTAACTGTGTCAACTCCCATTTTGTATTTGATTCTTTTCCCGATCATAATGACACCAAAAGTATGAAATTTGATGGAAAACTTACGGAATTATGCTCTCGCAAAGTTAGCGGTCTCGGCGATGTTTACGCATCGGCGATTTTGCCCACTTTGAGCCCTATTTTCGGCCAATTCCACTGTACTAGTCGACAAAAAATCATAATATTTCGCTAGAACTCCATTTTTTCTATCGAATGAGTGCAAGAAACCACCCATTTATGATTTCAACTATCCAATACAGTGGTCAGAATTTAGCAATTTTGCCAATTTCACACAAATTTCAAAACATGCCAATTTCCAAATAGGGTCCAGAATAAACAAGAAAGACATTCCTGGCACTAAAATGACATTTCCTCTGTTCATTAGTCACGTCCCAAGGCCCCTCTTACATTCTTTTGCTTTCCACTTTGAATTTTTATTCTCACAAAAAATAGAAGATTTACTGTTATGCAGACTACTGCATTAGTGTAAAAAATGGTATAAATAATATCAGCGCACTTGTGAAAGAATATTAGACTCACCAGTTGACGTGTATTGGACGCTTGGCATGATTTGTTTACTTTTGAACTTTGGTAAAAATCGAACATTTCTGCTACTTTGAGCTCAATTTCAAGGTACTTTTCATTGTAAAACCAGTCAAAATCATCTCAATTTCTGTAATATGTCTTCCATTCTATAAAATGAGACCAAGAAAACTAGAATACAACAATAAATACCATACGAAAATACACTGCAAAGTCTCTGTTTTATTCCAAAAAAATGGTCAAAGTTTTTTTTTTCTCATTATGCACTGTGTGCTGCAGGATTTTTTTTAGACTGTGCACACTGACCACATAGACCCATTCTTTCATATGTAGGCCTACCAGCTTTCTCCCACTAGATTTGAGGCGCTAGAATTTATGCGTACTAGTACGTCAAAACCCCCCTACGCGTAAGCCGTACTAGTACGACCTTAAAACCCTCAAAGGGTTAAAATACACAACGTTTTAGCTTCTATGACAGTACTCGGGAGCTTGTTCCACTCATCCACAACTCTATTACCAAACCAGTGCTTTCCTATATCCTTCCTGAATCTGAATTTTTCCAATTTAAAGCCATTGCTGAGTCATGTCTAGGCTCGATATTTTTAGCATGCTATTTACATCCCCTTTATTAATTCCTGTTTTCCATTTATACACCTCAGTCATTTTTTTTTTAACAAGTCGGCCGTCTCCCACCGAGGCAGGGTGACCCAAAAAGAAAGAAAATCCCCAAAAAGAAAATACTTTCATCATTCAACACTTTCACCTCACTCATACATAATCACTGTTTTTGCAGAGGTGCTCAGAACACAACAGTTTAGAAGCATATACGTATAAAGATACACAACATATCCCTCCAAACTGCTAATATCCCGAAATGCCTCCTTTAGAGTGCAGGCATTGTACTTCCCATTTCCAGGACTCGAGAGTGCAGATTCAGGGCCCTCAGTCTGTCCTCATAGGGAAGATTTCTGATACATGGGATCAATACACAAATAACCTGCTCATAGAAGAGAGGAGCTTACGATAACGTTTCGGTCCGACTTGGACCATTTACAAAGTCACACTTTGTAAATGGTCCAAGTCGGACCGAAACGTTGTCGTAAGCTCCTCTCTTCTATGTGCGGATTATTTGTGTATCGTTCCAGTCACGGTATTGTGCCTTTTTTTATTATACATGGGATCAACTTTGTCATCCTTTGTACGTTTTCCAGTGCATTTATATCTATTCTGTAATATGGTGACCAGAACTGTGCAGCATAATCTAAATGAGGCCTAACCACAGATACATAGTTGGATAACCTGAGGACTTTTATTCATACTTCTTGATATGAAGCCAAGGATTCTGTTAGTTTTATTGCAAACACGTCTGCACCGTTGTCTTGGTTTCAGATTACTGGTAACCAGAACTCCTAAATCCTTTTCACAATCAGTAATATTAAGATCTACATTATTTAGTTTATATGGGGCATGGTTATTTTCCTGTCCAACATTTAGAACTTTGCATTTATCTGTGTTAAACTGCATCAGCCACTTCTCTGACCATTGTATCAGTCTATTCAAATCATCCTGGAGTGCTCTTATGTCCTCATTAGAATGAATTGGACAGCCTATTTTGGTGTCGTCAGCAAATTTGCTTATGTCGTTATTTATTCCCTCAATGTTGTTTATGTAAATTGTAAACACCAAGGGGCCCAACACTGACCCCTGTGGAACACCACTTGTGACGTGCCGCCCATTCTGATTTCTCCCCATTTATGCAAACTCTCCACTGTCTGTTTGTTAACCATGCCTCTACCCAGGAAAAAATTTCTCCTATTGTGTGTGCCTTAAGTTTCCTCAATAGTCTATGATGTGGAACTCTATCGAAAGCCTTACTGAAGTCCATATACACAATATCATATTCATTATCATGATCTACCTCCTCAGATACCTTAGTGAAAAAAGTTAGTAAAATCGTGCCGAGGGCCATCTTTTCAAGATGGCTATGAATTGCATTGACAATTATTGATTCCATAAATTTTCCCACTATGAAGGTAAGGCTTATTGATCTGTAGTTCGACGCTAAGAACCTATCACCTGCCTTGTAAATTGGTATTACACTTGTCTGGCACTATGCCAGTTTGTAGTGATATATTGAAAAGATTAGCCAAAGGTATGCTAAGTTCAGTTCCTCTTTTCATTCCTTTAAAACCCTTGCAAACAGTTCATCAGGGCCTGGGGATTTGTCAAGTTTTAATTTCTCTATTTGTCTGAGGACCATGTCACTAGTTACCCCAGTCATGCATAGTTTATTATTGTCCTGTTCTACATAATTTATTATTTCTGGAATTTCGCTAGTATCTTCCTGAGTAAAAACTGCGAGGAAGTGTTGAAAAGTTCACACATTTCCTTATCACTGTCAGTGATCTGACCTGAGTTATTCTTAAGTGGGCCTATATTGTCCCTAATCTTACTTCTGTATACCTGAAAGAACCCTTTTGGGTTAGTCTTCGAATCCCTTGCAACTTTAGCCTCGTAATCCTTTAGCTTTTCTTACTTGACATTTGTTAGTATCAACCTTAGTGTAGAATATTTTTAACTTTTTTTTCTTCGTAAAACTTGCGTATTATAAATAAACCAACTTTTCATCTTTCAGCATATGTTGATGATGTCCTAAGTGGAAAAGTACAAGCTGACAATTATATTGGCCGTGAGCTAACCAGGATGGTGAACCAGGTACCTAAGATGTCTGCACATGACTTTGAGGAAATGCTGAACACCAACATGAAGGTACTAAATAATTATATTGTTAGGAAAAGATGATGACACTATGCAAAAAAACACAGTAGCTACATTAGACATTATATAATAATAATACATTAGACATTGATGTAATTCAAGTATAATGAAATGGAAAAATTAATCCTAGAGGAAACCCCATGGCATCGACATAACTGACCTCACAGGTTTAGGATCTAGACGTATATTATTATAATCAAAAAGAAGCGCTAAGCCACAAGGGCTATACAGCGTCCAGACGTATAACTTGGAGCGTAGCAAGTCATTTTGCCTGCTTTAATATGTTTATACTATAGTTGATTACCAATTTGTAATGCCTTTAGAATGAGTGGAAACACTACCACCTGGATGTTATACTCACTCATTTAGTTTATTATTACAATCAAGACTTGAGTGGCAAACCCACAAGGGTTGTACAGTGCTGCAAGGTGGGATGAGCTAAAGAAGAAATGTGTGAAGATCTGAGTCCAATGAGGATTAGGGGTATGTAAGAGACAAGAGTTAGCAAGGGTAATGGGGAGCACTAAAGAGAAAATATAATCAAAGTTGGTATAATAAGGCAGTTGGAGAGGGAGTCATCATTAAAGGTGGGGCTGTCAGTGAAGAGGTCAGAAATTCATTTTGTTTAAATTTATAATTAAAAAAGGGACCAAAAAATGGAAATGTTTGCTTGTTACTCTTCTCAGAAAATTCTACCTTTATTGCAGATACACAGTTTTTTTTTTTTTTTTTTTACTGAAATTGACTTGTGTTAACTCTAAGTTTGTACATCACAACTCTTCCCTTTGCCTTGTAGCTTTTTATGACCCGTATAATTTGGTGTATTTTTAGCATAATAATTGGCACATTACATAATTTTAGATATGCAGTGCATATCAAAATTTTTTAATGGGGTGGCATATTGGATGCAATTTTTCAAAATAACATGGTGTTGCTTTACAAGGTTTACTGTACCTGACCTGAGAACAGTTACAATGTGTGTGTAAGTGCAACAATAGTAGTAGTGGTAGAGGTCCCTGCCTACACTATGTCTCACCCTATAAATAGATCAAAGGTATAAAATACTGAAGATGGCAACTTAAGATACATGTGCAAAATCTGTTTTTTTATAAGCCTGTTTTGAAATAATTATATATTTTGTATCAGACTTTTTAAATAGTTAATTTTTTTTTTTTTGCAGGATCTGCTGATGGTTATCTACCTGTCTCAACTTACCAAGGTCAATGTGAGCCTGAATGAGAAACTAACAATGTTGGTAGCTACACAGTAAACTCATTTTCTCTGAGGCAGACTTTTTTTAGATAAACAATATATATTTTATGGTTAGGCTCAGAGTTGCTATAAATAATAAACAAGCAAACACATATTTGTACAGCAGTTTTATTTAGCCTAAATTGATTCTTTGTAAATGCACATCTAGTTCAATAAGTGATGGCACAACACTTGAATTTTCTGGTGGGTTGGTAAAAAATTTTTTAAACACGTTGACAGTTTACCACCAAGGCAGGGTGACCCAAAAAGAAAGAAAGAAAAAAAAATAATCACCATTCAATGCTTTCACCATCACTTACATAATCACTATCTTTGCAGAGGCACTTAGATGTGACTCTGAAGAGCCAATATCCCAAACCCCTCCTTTAAAGTGATACGGTCATTTCAAATTATGACCAAAACTCGCTATACGGCTCCCCCCACCTGACTTTCTAATACGGTCACCGTGCCCCACCCTGTTTGTTTACATTCTCGTGAGCTCAGTAAGCACTAAGTCTCTCCATTTTGTCTGGAAACTCCAAAATTTCAAATGTTTTTAAAAGTTATTTCATATTTTATATATACTCTGATAATTATACTTATGTATACCTGTACCTAAATAAACTTACATACTGTGCTGGCATGCAGGTACACATTAAAATTGGTAAGTGTCTTATGTCTCCAGTCATATTAGTAATGATAATAATAATCATCGAGTCTTATGTCTCCAGACGTCATATTAGTAATGATAATAATAATCAAGTGACGCCATATTAGAAATGATAATAATAATAATAATCAATACTCACCGAGTCTCATTTAAATGTCGTATATTACGTTAATATACACATTTTCATTAATCCATCTATGATATTTTTTCAAAATTATATAATAAACACGATGCATAACATATAAATAAGATAAATACACCCCACAGTAGAATAAATAAACATAAATGTGAGATGTGGTAGCAGACGACTTGCACAAGTGACGCCATATTAGAAATGATAATAATAATAATAATAATCACCGAGTCTCATTAAATGTCGTATATTACGTTAATATACACATTTTCATTAATCCATCCATGATATTTTTTTCAAAATTATATAATAAACACGATACATAACATAAAAAGATGATAAATACACCCCACAATAGAATAAATAAACATAAATATGAGATGTGGTAGCCAGATAACTTGTACAAGTGATGGCAAGAATAACATTTTCTCTAATCTAACATAAGAGAAAATGTGTTACTGGGGGTAACTGTAGAAAATTATTCCTTTCGTATGTATGTAAGTAAGTTTATTCAGGTATACACAAATACAGTTACATAGATTATCATACATAACAACATATGTGTAGAGAACCTAGGATAACCCAAAAAAGTCAGAGTGACTTATTTCCATTGCCTTCACTCAGAGCATCATTTCTTCTCAAAATGATGTTACATGAGAATGGGAGTGTTCTTCTTTATTTATTCTACCGTATCAATGTAGAGACAACCTGTACACAATGTAACTTGTACACAAACCAGACGTGTACAAAACTTAGCTTCGCCTGGTTTGTTTACATAACTCTGCGCCTGTCCTCTCTCATGTACTCATTATTTCTCTCTCTCATTTATTCGTTTTTTATCTCATTTACTTACTCCTGACCCTACATTAAGACTACAAATATTTTAAGGTAAGTAATGAGTGAACTGTATATACATTTTATCGCTCTGGGATGCTTAAATATCATAGAATAATATGTGTGGGTGGGGTGGCCTGGTATGGTAGCCTGGCTGACTACATACATACCACACTTGATTTCTTACAATAAATACTACTTGTCTCACCCTAGATTAAGACTATAAATATTTTAAGGTAAGTAATGAGTGCACTATGTGTGTATTGATTACTATAAATATTTTAAGGTAAGTAATGAGTGCACTTTTGTATTGTACTTTTTTATTGTTTTTTGATGCCTGGTTCTATTGCTAACTTAATATATGTTAGTGTAAACTTGTTATCTAGTGTTTGTATGCATTTATAAGTGGAAAAAAAGGGTGTTCCACTTTACGGCGGCTTTACGGCGGTAGCCTTTCCGCTTTACGGCGGTAGCCTGGAACCTAACCTGCCGTATAAGTGGGGCCTTTGACCTGTACCGTGTTTGACGTATATATACTCATAAATTCTAGCGGCTTCAAATCAAGCAGGAGAAAGCTGGTAGGCCCACATGTGAGAGAATGGGTCTGTGTGGTCAGTGTGCACCATATAAAAAAAATCCTGGAGCACGCAGTGCATAATGAGAAAAAAAAAACTCCGACCGTTTTTTTTAATTAAAATGCCGACTTTGTGGTCTATTTTCGTATAGTATTTATGGTTGTATTCTCGTTTTCTTGGTCTCATTTGATAGAATGGAAAACATATTATAGAAATAGAGGTGATTTTGATTGATTTTACTATAAAAAGAACCTAGAAATGGAGCTCAAAGTAGGGGAAATGTTTGATTTTTGCCAATGTTCAAAAGTAAACAAATGATGTCATTGTCCAATAAATGTCCAACTAGCCATTCTAATATGCAGTCATGAATGGGTTGATGTTATTTATACAATTATTACAGTATTGCAGTAGTCTGCATAATAGTAAATCTTCTATTTTTTGTTTGAATAAAAATTCAAAATAGAAAGCAAGAGTAATATCAGAGGGGCCTGGAGACATGACTGATGAACAAAGAAAATGTTATTTTAGAGCCAGGAATGTCTGCATTGTTCATTCTGGACCTTATTTTGAAATTGTCATATTTTTTAATTTTCGTGAAATTGGCCAAATTGCAAATTTCTGACCACATTATTGGGTAGTTGAAATCGGTAAATGGGCAGTTTCTTGTACTCAATCGATAGAAAAAATGGAGTTCTAAAGAAATAGCTATGAGTTTGGTCGACTGGAACAATGGAATTAGCCGAAAATAGGGCTCAAAGTGGGTGAAATTGCCGATTTGTAAATATCGCCGAGGTCGCTAACTTCGCGAGAGCATAATTCCGTCAGTTTTCCATCAAATTTCGTTTTTTTGGTGTCATTACAATCGGGTAAAGATTCTCTCATTTCATAAGAAACCCACCGAGGCAGGGTGACCCAAAAAAGAAAGAAAATCCCCAAAAAGAAAATACTTTCATCATCATTCAACACTTTCACCACACTCACACATTATCACTGTTTTTGCAGAGGTGCTCAGAATACAACAGTTTAGAAGCATATACATATAAAGATACACAACATATCCCTCCAAACTGCCAATATCCCAAACCCCTCCTTTAAAGTGCAGGCATTGTACTTCCCATTTCCAGGACTCAAGTCCGACTATATGAAAATAACCGGTTTCCCTGAATCCCTTCACTAAATATTACCCTGCTCACACTCCAACAGATCGTCAGGTCCCAAGTACCATTCGTCTCCATTCACTCCTATCTAACACGCTCACGCACGCTTGCTGGAAGTCCAAGCCCCTTGCCCACAAAACCTCCTTTACCCCCTCTCTCCAACCCTTTCGAGGACGACCCCTACCCCGCCTTCCTTCCCCTATAGATTTATATGCTTTCCATGTCATTCTACTTTGATCCATTCTCTCTAAATGACCAAACCACCTCAACAACCCCTCTTCTGCCCTCTGACTAATACTTTTATTAACTCCACACCTTCTCCTAATTTCCACACTCCGAATTTTCTGCATAATATTTACACCACACATTGCCCTTAGACAGGACATCTCCACTGCCTCCAACCGTCTCCTCGCTGCTGCATTTACCACCCAAGCTTCACACCCATATAAGAGTGTTGGTACTACTATACTTTCATACATTCCCTTCTTTGCCTCCATAGATAACGTTTTTTGACTCCACATATACCTCAATGCACCACTCACCTTTTTTCCCTCATCAATTCTATGATTAACCTCATCCTTCATAAATCCATCCGCCGACACGTCAACTCCCAAGTATCTGAAAACATTCACTTCTTCCATACTCCTCCTCCCCAATTTGATATCCAATTTTTCTTTATCTAAATCATTTGATACCCTCATCACCTTACTCTTTTCTATGTTCACTTTCAACTTTCTACCTTTACACACATTCCCAAACTCATCCACTAACCTTTGCAATTTTTCTTTAGAATCTCCCATAAGCACAGTATCATCAGCAAAAAGTAACTGTGTCAATTCCCATTTTGAATTTGATTCCCCATAATTTAATCCCACCCCTCTCCCGAACACCCTAGCATTTACTTCTTTTACAACCCCATCTATAAATATATTAAACAACCATGGTGACATTACACATCCCTGTCTAAGACCTACTTTTACCGGGAAGTAGTCTCCCTCTCTTCTACACACCCTAACCTGAGCCTCACTATCCTCATAAAAACTCTTTACAGCATTTAGTAACTTACCACCTATTCCATATACTTGCAACATCTGCCACATTGCTCCTCTATCCACTCTATCATATGCCTTTTCTAAATCCATAAATGCAATAAAAACTTCCCTACCTTTATCTAAATACTGTTCACATATATGCTTCAATGTAAACACTTGATCTACACATCCCCTACCCACTCTGAAACCTCCTTGCTCATCCGCAATCCTACATTCTGTCTTACCTCTAATTCTTTCAATTATAACCCTACCGTACACTTTTCCTGGTATACTCAGTAAACTTATTCCTCTATAATTTTTACAATCTCTTTTGTCCCCTTTCCCTTTATATAAAGGGACTATACATGCTCTCTGCCAATCCCTAGGTACCTTCCCCTCTTTCATACATTTATTAAACAAAAGTACCAACCACTCCAACACTATATCCCCCCCTGCTTTTAACATTTCTGTCATGATCCCATCAGTTCCAGCTGCTTTACCCCCTTTCATTCTACGTAATGCCTCACGTACCTCCCCCACACTTACATTCTGCTCTTCTTCACTCCTAAAAGATGGTATACCTCCCTGACCAGTGCATGAAATTACTGCCTCCCTTTCTTCCTCAACATTTAAAAGTTCCTCAAAATATTCTCGCCATCTACCTAATACCTCCATCTCCCCATCTACTAACTCCCCTACTCTGTTTTTAACTGACAAATCCATACTTTCCCTAGGCTTTCTTAACTTGTTTAACTCACTCCAAAATTTTTTCTTATTTTCATTAAAATTTCTTGACAGTGCCTCTCCCACTCTATCATCTGCTCTCCTTTTGCACTCTCTCACCACTCTCTTCACCTTTCTTTTACTCTCCATATACTCTGCTCTTCTTATAACACTTCTGCTTTGTAAAAACCTCTCATAAGCTACCTTTTTCTCTTTTATCACACCCTTTACTTCATCATTCCACCAATCACTCCTCTTTCCTCCTGCCCCCACCCTCCTATAACCACAAACTTCTGCCCCACATTCTAATACTGCATTTTTAAAACTATTCCAACCCTCTTCAACCCCCCCACTACTCATCTTTGCACTAGCCCACCTTTCTGCCAATAGTCGCTTATATCTCACCCGAACTTCCTCCTCCCTTAGTTTATACACTTTCACCTCCCTCTTACTTGTTGTTGCCACCTTCCTCTTTTCCCATCTACCTCTTACTCTAACTGTAGCTACAACTAAATAATGATCCGATATATCAGTTGCCCCTCTATAAACATGTACATCCTGGAGCCTACCCATCAACCTTTTATCCACCAATACATAATCTAACAAACTACTTTCATTACGTGCTACATCATACCTTGTATATTTATTTATCCTCTTTTTCATAAAATATGTATTACTTATTACCAAATTTCTTTCTACACATAGCTCAATTAAAGGCTCCCCATTTACATTTACCCCTGGCACCCCAAATTTACCTACTACTCCCTCCATAACATTTTTACCCACTTTAGCATTGAAATCCCCAACCACCATTACTCTCACACTTGATTCAAAACTCCCCACGCATTCACTCAACATTTCCCAAAATCTCTCTCTCTCCTCTACACTTCTCTCTTCTCCAGGTGCATACACGCTTACTATAACCCACTTTTCACATCCAATCTTTATTTTACTCCACATAATCCTTGAATTAATACATTTATAGTCCCTCTTTTCCTGCCATAGCTTATCCTTCAACATTATTGCTACTCCTTCTTTAGCTCTAACTCTATTTGAAACCCCTGACCTAATCCCATTTATTCCTCTCCACTGAAACTCTCCCACCCCCTTCAGCTTTGTTTCACTTAAAGCCAGGACATCCAGCTTCTTCTCATTCATAACATCCACAATCGTCTCTTTCTTATCATCTGCACAACATCCACGCACATTCATTCAGACAATTTTCTTCTTCTTATTCTTTTAGTTTAGAAGCATATACGTATAAAGATACACAACATATTCCAAACTGCTAATATTCCTTTAGAGTGCAGGCATTGTACTTCCCATTTCCAGGACTCAAGTCCGGCTATGTACTATATGATATAATTATCAAATAGTACAATTTTAGACGAATTTAAAATATTCACAAATACTAGAGATGATACCAAATTTTTTGCCAATACTAATACTATCAAAATTAGCTGACACTGATATTTTGGCACAACCCTGACAAATACTGTACCTTGTAATATTTTAACTAGTCAGATCCCATTATTTGCATATTTGTTTGGTAAATATTGCTAAAGAAATTTTTTTTTCTCCTCTTAACACTTGCGACTATCTTCCAAGGTAGGGGTAAAAAAAAAAAAAAAAAATCACCATCACTCATTCAATCACTGTCTTGCAAGAAGTGTGCTGACTTCATGGAGCATTTGACTGTTTAGAGGAGAGGTGAGGATGCTGCAATTTAGAGTGCTGCTACTGCACTTCCCAATTCTTAGAGTCCAGATTAATATTTTCATGAATGTTACTTGCTCAAGCTCCAACAGCATGTCAAGCCCTAACCATTTGACTCCATTCACTCATGATCTAACGCTTGCACAAGCCTGATAGGGTATAGGTTCCCCTCACTCTTTACACGTGGTGACCGTATTTCTACCAGTAATTTGTTACATGCAGCATAGATTCTTGCTTAAGCTATCACCAACGGCCAAAACCACAAAGGATTCACAAAAAGTCTCATGCTAATAGTCAACAGCATCTCACGAGGAGGACATGATCATTTTTATGTAGATGAGACAGCCAGGGATTTAAATACTAGATTTCAGAAACACATGTATGCATATGGAGTCCATGACACACGATGCATACATGATCACCACATCATGAATTAGAATCCAGCAAATCTTGTTTACCAAGAAAGCAACAAATCTAAACAGGGCTGCCAATATACATCTCACTAACACCACAAGTAAAATAAGAGAAATGTGCACCTTATCAAAACCAACTGAACACACAATTTTGAATCAACATAGGTAATATAATCTCATAACCTGATCCCCCAGACCCAGACCTCGCCCAGTATTATCTAACCTCCAGACATGAGCCTCACCTATGCTCAACATCACCTAATTTTCATATGATGCTGATTTTGTGCTCCCTGCACTTGATAGCCTTCAGTTTGGTGAAATGTCATGCAAGTTAAGGGTTTTGTTATCCAAACAAGGAGCGGTGGCTAAAGCTCCCACTTCAGACACGGAGGGCCGGGTTCGATTCCCGGTGGGTGAAAATATTTCGACACATTTCCTTACACCTGTTGTCCTGTTCACCTAGCAGCAGGTAGGTACCTGGGTGTTAGTCAACTGGTGTGGGTCGCATCCTGGGGGACAAGATTAAGGACCCCAATAGAAGTAAGTTAGACAGTCCTCGATGACTCACTGACTTTCTTGGGTTATCCTGGGTGGCTAACCCTCCGGAATTAAAAATCTGAAGAAAATCTTATCTCTTAAGTATTCAAGAGAAGGTAATCTTAATAAAATTTTTAATAATGATACAAGACAGGTAAAAATGCATTTCTGAAACTGCAGTTATGCAGTGTATATATGAGATAATCATCTAGACAAACATTAAAATGTAAAAGATTTGAGTAATAAGAAATTAAGACATTTTATACAGCTACGGTTTAAGTGATGAATTAAAAGTCAATCATCAGAGCAGAAAGTGAGAGTGGCAGACTAACCACACTGCCTGGAGATCTTGATGCTCAGTCAAGTACTTCGTAATATGGTCACGTGAACCTGTTAGAATATTGATAACTCCTCCAGGAAGGTCTGATGTCTCCAGAACCTGAAAAGACATTGTATATCATAATTAAAAAAAGAGACTGTAAAAATTATAGAGGAATAAGCTTACTGAGTATACCAGGAAAAGTGTACGGTAGGGTTATAATTGAAAGAATTAGAGGTAAGACAGAATGTAGGATTGCGGATGAGCAAGGAGGTTTTAGAGTGGGTAGGGGATGTGTAGATCAGGTGTTTACATTGAAGCATATATGTGAACAGTATTTAGATAAAGATAGGGAAGTTTTTATTGCATTTATGGATTTAGAAAAGGCATATGATAGAGTGGATAGAGGAGCAATGTGGCAGATGTTGCAAGTATATGGAATAGGTGGTAAGTTATTAAATGCTGTAAAGAGTTTTTATGAGGATAGTGAGGCTCAGGTTAGGGTGTGTAGAAGAGAGGGAGACTACTTCCCGGTAAAAGTAGGTCTTAGACAGGGATGTGTAATGTCACCATGGTTGTTTAATATATTTATAGATGGGGTTGTAAAGGAAGTAAATGCTAGGGTGTTTGGGAGAGGGGTGGGATTAAATTATGGGGAATCAAATTCAAAATGGGAATTGACACAGTTACTTTTTGCTGATGATACTGTGCTTATGGGAGATTCTAAAGAAAAATTGCAAAGGTTAGTGGATGAGTTTGGGAATGTGTGTAAAGGTAGAAAGTTGAAAGTGAACATAGAAAAGAGTAAGGTGATGAGGGTGTCAAATGATTTAGATAAAGAAAAATTGGATATCAAATTGGGGAGGAGGAGTATGGAAGAAGTGAATGTTTTCAGATACTTGGGAGTTGACGTGTCGGCGGATGGATTTATGAAGGATGAGGTTAATCATAGAATTGATGAGGGAAAAAAGGTGAGTGGTGCGTTGAGGTATATGTGGAGTCAAAAAACGTTATCTATGGAGGCAAAGAAGGGAATGTATGAAAGTATAGTAGTACCAACACTCTTATATGGGTGTGAAGCTTGGGTGGTAAATGCAGCAGCGAGGAGACGGTTGGAGGCAGCGGAGATGTCCTGTTTAAGGGCAATGTGTGGTGTAAATATTATGCAGAAAATTCGGAGTGTGGAAATTAGGAGAAGGTGTGGAGTTAATAAAAGTATTAGTCAGAGGGCAGAAGAGGGGTTGTTGAGGTGGTTTGGTCATTTAGAGAGAATGGATCACAGTAGAATGACATGGAAAGCATATAAATCTATAGGGGAAGGAAGGCGGGGTAGGGGTCGTCCTCGAAAGGGTTGGAGAGAGGGGGTAAAGGAGGTTTTGTGGGTAAGGGGCTTGGACTTCCAGCAAGCATGCGTGAGTGTGTTAGATAGGAGTGAATGGAGACGAATGGTACTTGGGACCTGACGATCTGTTGGAGTGTGAGCAGGGTAATATTTAGTGAAGGGATTCAGGGAAACCGGTTATTTTCATATAGTCGGACTTGAGTCCTGGAAATGGGAAGTACAATGCCTGCACTTTAAAGGAGGGGTTTGGGATATTGGCAGTTTGGAGGGATATGTTGTGTATCTTTATATGTTTATGCTTCTAGACTGTTGTATTCTGAGCACCTCTGCAAAAACAGTGATAATGTGCGAGTGTGGTGAAAGTGTTGAATGATGATGAAAGTATTTTCTTTTTGGGGATTTTCTTTCTTTTTTGGGTCACCCTGCCTCGGTGGGAGACGGCCGACTTGTTGAAAAAAAAAAAAAAAAAAAAAAAATTAAAAAAAAGTACACAACATATTAAGAGTACTTTTTTTAACACTGGCTGTTTCCCAGTGAGATAGAGTGACTCAAAAAATAAACACTTTCACCATCATTCATTCCATCAATTTTCATACTAAGAAAAAAAAAGACATGCAACAAATTATCAATCAAGAAGTTAAAGCTTCTGCCCTCAGGAAGAGGGCCGGAGTGTTGGAAAAAAAAAATACAGTGGACCCTCGGTTATCGGCTGTAATCAGTTTCAGAAGGTCGGCCTAAATCCGAAAATCGAATTATTATTTCCCATAAGAATTAATGTAAATACTATTAATCCATTTCAGACATTCAAAAATATTAACAAAAAAATTTTTTTTAAAGATTAACTATAGTTTTATATACACAAAACAATGAGAACTAAATAAAATGACAAAAAAGAAATGGATAAATGAACATTTAACATCACTTTTACCTTTACTGAAGAATATTTGGCACTAATATCAACTCTACGGCTTATTTATCTATCGTAATTCATCTAATATGACATAATAAGCAATATTAATAACATAGAAACATGATATATACTGTAGAATGAATAAAATATGTCATTACATATGTGGCTAGTGGTGGTGTGGTGGTGGTTGTTGGGTTTACATGGCAACAACATTGGAAGAGTTTTGTGTTGTCCTTTTTCTATCGCTTAACTTACTTGCTACACTGTTAATGCTACACTTTATCGCTGGCTGGCGTTTTAGTCTTTATCGACTCCTGCTGCTTTAGTGTGGTATATATCGTAGAATCACTGAAGAAGGCACATTCTCCCCTCTCTCTCAGCCCTTTACAAAAGGGCTAGCACTACGAACTTACCTTCTTTGGGCCCATGGTGGCTTATTTTGCAGCTGCACTCAATCAATAACCACAAAAAACAATGGATTATAGCAAAATGTTTGGATGAATGCATGGAGGCTTTCTCACACCCAGACTGACTCATGAACGCGGTGGAGAGGCGAAGCTCCGAAATAACAGCCGATAACTGGGACAGAATTTCAGCCAAAAAAGGGGGCAAAAACTGAATTGGCCGATATCCAGAATGGCTGATAACTGAGGGTCCACTGTACATGTGTAAGTTGTACTGTATACATAGAATGGGCAATATAAAATTATGATTTTGGTGACTGAATATACTAGACTACCTTATAGCCCAGTCCTTTTTATGACTGGTAATATACAGAACTTTTTATGTGCTCTGTAATACTGAATTCTGATGCATCTGAATACAGAACAGTAGGTTATTTCCAATAAAACCTACCTGGTATAGAGACAAGGCTACAGTTGGATACTTCTCACTTGGCACTACCACTACAGCATTTCCACGAGCAACTGCAGGAGCAACAAGAGAGACAAAACTTAGGAGAGGAGCTATATCAGGACATGCCACACCTATTATTCCCACTGGCTCATGAATCTTCAGTACAGTGCCATACAGCTGGGTTTCTTGAACATCACCACCATATTTGTCACAAAAAGCTGCCCAGTGAAAGAGTCTAGCCACTGTAGCATCCACCTCCTGAGCAGCAGTTTCTGTACTCTGACTTGTCAGTGCTACCAAGTGATCTATAAACTCCTGACGTCGCTGCTCCAGATTTTCAGCCCAGTAAAAGAGAATTTGAGACCGATTAAATCCAGTTCGTTTCTCCCATGCAGGTTGTGCCTTGCTTGCTGCTTCTGCTGCATTGCGAACATCCTTTCTGAAAATAAAAGATCAAATTTTATACACTTATTACCATAGTACTGCATACAGTACTTTATATGATTCTTTTTAACACTTAGCCACTTCCCACCGAGGCACGATGACCCAAAAAGAAAGAAAAATCTTTCATCATCCTTCAACACTTTCACCACCACTCATACATAATCAATGTCTTTGCAGAGGCACTCAGAAATGACAGTTTAGATGTCCCTCCAAACTGCCAGTTTCCCAAACCCCTCCTTTAAAGTGCAGGCATTGTACTTCCCATTTCCAGGACTCAAGTCCGGCTAACCGGTTTCCCTGAATCCCTTCACAAAATATCTGATATATCTTTACTAAAATGGGACTAAATTTTAAAATGTTATTCATCATAAGATTGTGTTAATTTATTATTCATGTTGATAATTCCAAAATAGTTTGTTAGTTTTTTCACTGCTTTTAGTGAACTTCTAATTGGTCATTCTACCTCTTCATCTTTTGTCTTCTAGTTTTAATAAATTCAGTTATCTCTTAACAAATAAAAAATTCTACCTTGAACTCTATAGGCTGAATCTATCCAAATAGTATATATTAACATTTTGCAATAATTCTGATCCATCTATTTTGCTTAAAAAATTGGCATTTACAATTAAAATAATTTTATTGACTTTGGTATATAATTTATATAAATTAGAAAATTATTTGAGCAAGCCCTGATCCTTGAGGTACTCCCTGGTGACCCTGCCTCAAAATGGCATATACATGTATTGTACAACTGTACAATATGGGCACATGTCTCTGTACATATAAAGTGGACCCCCGGTTTTTGTCTGGTGCGGAAATTGTACAATTCGGATTTCAAGAACTTTTTTTGGTGAAATTTTTCCCTGGGCTTCGTACATCCATTTGAGAATTGTCCGTATCAGATGTGTCCACCCGCCTGGGACGCCGCTTCTCATGCATACCAGACTCAAGTCTGCCTCTGTCTCTCGTTGAGTTTGCAATACTCCGCACGTTCATCCACTGTTTTTTTGTGCTTGTTTATCGATTGCAACTGTGCAATAAGCCACCATGGGGCCAAAGAAAGTTCAGAGTGCCAGCCCTTTGGTAAAGAAGGTGAGAAACACAATGGAATTCAAGAAAGAACTCATAGAATGAGTTGCAAAGTTTTGTGGAGAAATATCACTACCACCATCTGCAAAGGTAGAGGGTGGTAGTGATGATGGTAGAGGGTGGTAGTGATGGCAGTAGAGGGTGGTAGTGATGGAAAACAATCGAAGATGTTGAGAAGTTGCTGTTGGTGTGGATCAACGAAAAACAGTCAACGGGAGATAGTGTTGTGGAGGCGATAATTTGCGAAAAGGCAAGGCAATTGTATGCGGATCTTGTAAAGAATATGTCAACAAGAGTCTTCAATAAAGGTAAAATTGTACACAAATAACCCGCACATAGAAGAGAGGAGCTTACGATGACATTTCGGTCCGACTCGGACCATTTACAAAGTCACATTAATGAGAAGGAGAGGAGGAAGGGTATGTATAGGCGGCGGCGGCGGTGGTAGTAGTAGTAGTAGTAGTAGTGGTGGTAGTAGTGGAGGAGGAAGTTAGTAGTAGTGGGGAGGTAGTAAGAGTAGGATTGGCCCCTCCTACTCTTACTACCTCCCCACTACTACTTCCTCCTCCTCCACTACTACTACTACTTCCACCACCTCCTGTCTATATATACCCTTCCTCCTCTCCTTGTTAGTGCGACTCTGTAAATGGTCCAAGTCAGACCGAAACATCGTCATAAGCGCTTCTCTTCTATGTGCGGGTTATTTGTGTATCATTCCAGTCAGGGTATTGTGCCTTTTTTTTGTTATTTAAGGTAAAACTGATTTAAATGTTCATTTATCCATTAAAATTAATGCT
>NC_091350.1:6690979-6808479 GCF_038502225.1 Cherax quadricarinatus
GGAAGAAATGGATGTGCTGAAGCAGGATCTGAAGATGAGGTCCAAAAGGAGCAAGATGACTGAAATGGGAACATCAGCAGGCAGCAAGGGGACTGAAGGAGGGGATGGAGCCAAGCAGTCTTTTGCAGCAGTAATATCAGGCCATCATGGTGTCTGGGAGATGATTAGGGAAACAGCAAAGGAGATGCTTAAATCAGATCCAGAGATACAGAGGGAAAAGAAATGGGAAGAGGAGAGGGAGAAGTCAATAATTATTCATGGGCTTCAGGAGGCTGAAGGGCAGACCTATGATGAAAGAAAGCACTGGGAGAAAACAGAGATTAAGAACATCATTGCAATAACAGGAGAGAGGGACATGTCCCAGGTAGAAAATTTTCAGACTTGGGGGGTATTCGAGGGAAAAAAATCGACCAATCAGTTTGACATTCAAGACAGATGTGGTATGAAACAGGATACTACAACAAAAACCACTGCTAAAGGACTCTCCAGATTATCAAAAAGTGTTCTTCAATCGAGACAGAACATGAAAGGAAAGGGAACAACTGAAAGTGAGAGCAAGACAAAACCAGTGGAAGGAAAGAGAGACAGGACAGGAAACGACAGACAGGAAAGCTCAGCCTTTGGGGGAACATCAAACACAAATGCTTACAGAAACCTCTCAACCCCTGTCACCACATATCAACCAAACACAGTAAACAGAAACAAACCTCACTCCATAGCCACCACCCCCCTAAGCACTAATTCCACAATCACAGCAGCCTCCCATAATATTGTGTCCTGCCTTCCACCCTCCCAACCTGCACCTTCCTCTTCCATCTCCCAAAATACAGTAATGGAAAGGAAGTTAAAGGTGTGGTACACCAATGCAGATGGAATGACAAATAAGAGTGAAGAGTGGCAAGAATGCATCATTGATGCATCACCTGACATCATAGCACTAACAGAGACAAAACTTACAGGGGTGATAACAGATGCAATTTTTCCACCTGTATATCAGATTATGAGGAAAGATAGAGAGAACAGAGGAGGGGGAGGAGTAGCATTGCTCATAAAAAACCAGTGGAGTTTTGAGATGGGAGGAATGGAAAGAAGGGAAACAGACGACTTCATTGTAGGAACACTTCAGACTGGGGGTCCAAAGGTGATGATAGCAGTGATGTATAACCCACCACTTAACAGCAGGAGAACAAGAGAAGAGTATGATGTGCACAACAGGGCAATAGTGGATACACTAGCTGAAGTAGCCAGGAGGGCTCATATGGGTAGGACAAAATTGCTTATAATGGGGGATTTCAATCATAAGAGATTGACTGGTAAAACCTAGAGCCAGATGGGGGAGCAGAAACATGGAGGACTAAGATGTTGGAGACTGTATTGGAGAACTTCATGCACCAACATGTTAGGGATACAACCAGAGAGAGAGGAGAGGATGTTGCAGCAAGGCTGGGTCTCATACTCACCTTGAATAGTTCAGACAAAAGGGATATCACCCACGAAAGACCCCTTGGCGCTAGTGATCATGACGTCCTGAGTTTTGAATATCTTGTAGAGTTAACAGTGAAGAATGCAGCAGCACGAGAACAAAGAGAGAAACCGAACTTCAAAAAAGGGGACTACATAGGGATGAGAAGTTTCCTGCATGAAGTGCAGTGGGAAAGAGAACTAGATGGAAAGACATTAAATGAAATGATGGAAATAGTGACCACTAAGTGCAGGGAGGCAGAGAAGAGGTTCATACCAAAGGGCAACAGAAAAAATGGTAAGACCAGAGTGAGCCCATGGTTTAATTGAAGGTGTAAAGAGACCAAAGCCAAGTGTGCTAGAGCATGGAAAAGGTATAGAAGGCAAAGGACTCAAGAAAACAAGGAGCTGAGCAGAAGAACCAGAAACGAATATGCAGGAATAAGGAGAGAGGCCCAGAGGCAATACGAGAACGACATAGCATCAAAAGCCAAATCTGAAGCAAAGTTGTTATGCAGTCACATTAGAAGAAAAACAACAGTCAAGGACCAGGTAATCAGACTGAGGAAAGAAGGAGGGAGCTCACGAAGAGTGACCAAGAAGTATGTGATGAACTAAACAAAAGATTTCGAGAAGTATTCACAATAGAGTCAGGAATGCTTCCAGCAAACTGTGGAGGTAGGGTGCACCAGCAGGTGCTGGACACAATACACATAACCAAGGTAGAGGTGAAGAAACTGCTAGATGAACTCAATACCTCAAAGGCGGTGGGCCCAGATAACATATCTCCATGGATACTGAGAGAGGGAGCAGAGGAACTGTGTGTGCCGCTAGCAGCAATCTTCAGTAAACCTATCGAAACAGGGCAGTTGCCTGAGGCATGGAAGACAGCACATGTAGCTCCTGTTTTTAAGAAAAGGGACAGACAGGCAGCATTAAACTACAGACCAGTGTCACTGACTTGTATAGTATGTAAAGTCATGGAAAAGATTATCAGGAGAAAAGTAGTGGAACACATTGAAAAGATTGGGCTCATACATGACAGCATGGCTTCAGAGATGGGAAATCCTGTGTCACAAATCTACTTGAGTTCTACGATAAGGTAACAGAAGTAAGATAAGAGAGAGAGGGATGGGTAGATTGCATCTTTTTAGACTGCAAGAAGGCTTCTGACACAGTACCACACAAGAGACTGGTGCAAAAATTAGAGGAGCAGGCAGGAATAACGGGGAAAGTACTGCAATGGATCAGAGAATACCTGACAGGAAGGAAACAACGAGTGTCGGTACGTGCTGAAGTGTCGGAGTGGGCGTATGTGTCGAGTGGGGTTCCACAAGGTTCAGTCCTAGGCCCGGTGCTGTTTCTTGTATACGTGAATGACATGGTGGAAGGAATAGATTCAGAAGTGTCACTGTTCGCTGATGATGTGAAACTGATGAGGAGAATACAAGTGGGCGAGGATTAGTTAAGATTACAAGGGGATCTGGACAAACTACAAGTATGGTCCGACAAATGGCTCCTGGAGTTTAACCCCAGTAAGTGTAAGGTCATGAAGATTGGGGAAGGACACAGAAGACCGCGGACGGAGTACAGGTTAGGAAACCAACAGCTGCAAACGTGAATTAAAGAAAAGGATCTTGGAGTAAGCATTATAACGAACATGTCCTCTGAGGCACACATCAATCAAATAACTGCTGCAGCATATGGGAGACTGGCATTGTACATCGTGTACATAAGGCCTATACTGGAATATGCAGCGCCAGTATGGAACCCTCACTTACGCAAACACGTCACGAAATTGGAGAAAGTACAAAAATTTGAAACACGATTAGTCCCGGAACTGAGGGGTATGTCTTATGAGTAGAGGTTAAGGGAACTCAACCTGATGACACTAGAGGATAGGAGGGATAGAGGGGACATGATAACAACGTATAAGATACTAAGAGGCATTGACAACGTGGACAAGGATCGAATGATTCAGAGATGGGATACAGAAACACGAGGACACAATTGGAAACTGAAAACCCAGATGAGTCATAGGGATGTTAGGAAGTATCTCTTTAGTCTTAGAGTTGTCAGGAACTGGAATAATCTGGAGAGTGAAGTAGTGGAAGCAAGTTCCATAAATAGCTTTAAGAAGAGGTATGATAAACATCATGGAGCAGGGAGAGAGTGAATTAGTATCGACCAGTGAAGAGGCAGGGCTAGGAGCTATGACTCGACCCCTGCAACCACATATAGGTGAGTACACACACACATACACACAAACACACACAAACACACACACACACAAACAAACACACACACACACACGCACAAACACACACACACACACACACACACACACACACACACACACACACACACACACACACACACACACACACACACAGACACACACACACACACACACACACACACACACACACACACACACACACACACACACACACACACACACACACACACACACACACACACACACACACACACACACCACACACACACACACACACACACACACACACACACACACACACACACACACACACACACACACGCACACACACACACACACACAGGCTTCCCACGGTTTCCTACAACACTTGAACATCAGTAGTACGGAATTCATAAGCCAGACCACACGTAACTTCCTGGGCCTCACCGACCCTTGACTTTACTAAATGATGTCTTAATCGCTCGTGTGACGTCAATACATGAGTGTGACTTCACTGCATGAGCGAAACACCAGCCTTTTTTTAAAAGAAGTCGACTAATATATATATATATATATATATATATATATATATATATATATATATATATATATATATATATATATATATATATATATATACATATATATATATATATATATATATATATATATATATATATATATATATATATATATATATATATATATATATATATATATATATATGTCGTGCCGAATAGGCAGAACTTGCCATCTTGGCTTAAATAGCAACGCTCATCTTGCCATATAAGACAAGTGAAAATTTGTGTATGCAATAATTTCGCCAAAATCATTCTGAACCTAACGAAAAAAATATATTTCACTGTGTTTGTTTAGTATTAAATTATTGTAAACAAATATAAAATATATTTAGTTGGGTAAGGCTAAAATAAATTGCGATTGTTATAATAAGGTTAGGTAAGTTTTCTAAGTTCCTTTTGGTGCAAAATTATAAATTTTGCACCAACATTAATGAAAAAAATATATCTTTAAACGTATAAGAGAAATTTTTAGAAAGGACTTAATTTTAAGTGAGTTCTTGCTAATTGACCAGTTTTACATATTCGGCACGACATATATATATATATATATATATATATATATATATATATATATATATATATATATATATATATATATATATATATATATATATATATATATATATATATATATATATATATATATATATATATATATATATATATATATATATATATATATATATATATATTATATATATATATATAAATTACTCTTAAAAATATTCAATTCTAAGTCATTTTCTTTTCAAAATTTTAATTATATTCAGTCTTAAAAAAATCACAATCGTAAAAAATCAAAGTCTTCAAAGTCTTTTTTTCACAGTGTGGAAGCCTTTTATGGAAAGTTAGTGATTAGTGATGCTGGGAAGGCAGCAGTGACCAGCGCCACTGTGTGTTCTTTAACACTGCTGCCCTCTACGTTAGTCTCCTTGGAATACTTTTACATATATACATTCTTGTGATAGCGGTGAAGAGTATATACACCGACAGGTGTCTATATCTCAGTGTATATACGTTGAGGTATATACACAAAAAGGTGTGTATATCTCAATACATATACGTAGAGAGGGTCTTTCACTGTATGTCAGCCGAGAAGTTTGTATGTTTAGTGCACATACACCCAGAGGTTGTTTTTCTCCGTATATATACATACTTAGGTGTACAATTTTAAGTATATGCACTCAGAGATACGTACGTCTTAGAACATGTCTTAGCACCACTTGCTTTAGTGATGAATATGGGGAATACATTTTTGCTAATTTTACTGTAAAAAAACCTTAAGACGCCTATAACAATCGGTGCCATTTACCGGATACCTCACACAAACATCCCAAATTTCAGTGAGAAATTAAAGTCACTAATAACAAACAGACAAATGAATAAGCACCACCTTCTCTTAGCTGGAGACTTCAACATCAACCTTGGCTTACTAGATGATCAGCCTGTAACTGATTTCATCAACAATATGAACAACACACTTCTCATACCAACAATAACTAAACCAACCAGGCTCACTGAGACAAGTGCAACCATAATAGACCACATATGGACCAATATACTAGCCCCCCTTAAATCAGGGATAATCACAGATAGCACTACAGACCACTACCCTACCTTCCTCCTGACAAACATTAGTAAACCACCACTTGAATACAACAAAGTCTCATTTAGACTCCATGACGAGGCCTCAGTAAGGAAGTTCACAGCTGACCTAGAGACTGTTGATTGGCCTACAGAATTCTCCAAGGCCAATGGTATTGATGACTGGACAGACATCTTTCTTAACAAATTACTTAGACTATACAACAAACATTGTCCTATAAAAACAAAACAGATCACAAACAAACGGCTTGGTTGCCCATGGCTAACCAGCACCATTCTGAAATCCATTGACAAGAAACACCAATATGAAAAGCAATATAGACAGGGCTTAATACACAAAGATACTCTTAAACACTATTCATCAGCTCTCACCAAAGTAATAAAAAAAGCCAAACAACTATACTACTCCAGTAGATTCACAGACACTAGAGGAGATATAAAAAAGACCTGGAAAACACTCTCTCAGATTCTAGGGACCCACAAACTGAGAAAAACCAAGAATATTGTCCTAACTAAACCTAATGAAACACCACTACATCCCACTGACACAGCTAAGAAGATAAACGACTTCTTCTCAAACATAGGATCTAATCTCGCCAGTAAAATCCCACATACCAATGCCCATGCCGGAGACTACCTAGATGGAAATTTCCCTAATTCCTTCTATCTTGCACCAACTGAGCCCACGGAAGTCATTGAGATCATAAAGTCACTTAAAAATAACTCGGGGAATCTGTCTCATGTCCCACCATTACTGTACAAGCGAGCGGCCCATGTCCTTTCGCATGCTATTTCATTACTTTTTAACAAGTCAATAGAGACTAGCACCTTCCCGAAACTACTCAAAATGGCAAGGGTTACACCAATACATAAAGGTGGTGACCCTACAGACTTAAACAACTATAGGCCAATATCTAACTTACCATTGCTATCCAAAATCTTTGAGAAACTCGTGTACAAGAGACTGTATTCATTTATAACGGCTCAAAACATACTCAACCCCTGCCAGTTTGGATTCAGGAAAAATAAAAGCATAATTATGCAATCATAAAAATGCTAGATCTGCTTTACACAGCATTGGAAAATAAGGAATATCCACTAGGAATTTTTATTGACCTAAGAAAAGCTTTTGACACAGTAAACCACGAAATCCTACTCCACAAACTTGACCACTACGGTATAAGAGGCCATGCTCTTGCTTATTTCAAATCTTACATTACTAATAGGTATCAGTACGTCACCATTAAAGAGACAGCATCAGCAACACGGCCACTTGATACTGGAGTTCCGCAGGGAAGTGTCCTTGGTCCCCTGCTCTTCCTCATATACATCAATGACCTTCCAAACGTATCCCAACACCTGAAACCCATTCTCTTTGCTGATGACACGACTTATGTCATCTCTCACCCTAATCTTGCCACCCTCAACACCATTGTGAATGAGGAGCTGATTAAAATATCGACTTGGATGACAGCCAATAAACTTACGCTTAACACTGACAAAACTTACTATATTATGTTTGGTAGCAGAGCAGGAGATGCACAAATTAACATTAAGATTGACAACACTCTAATTACCAGAAATAATGGGGGAAAATTCCTAGGCTTATACCTTGACAACAACCTGAATTTCAGCACCCATATCCAGCATATAGCCAAAAAAGTATCCAAAACGGTTGGGATCCTCTCCAAGATACGATACTACGTGCCGCAAAATGCCCTTCTCACACTATACCACTCACTTATTTATCCATACCTCACCTATGCTATTTGTGCTTGGGGATCAACTGCAGCAACACACCTAAAGCCAATAATAACCCAACAAAAAGCTGCAGTAAGAATAATCACTAAATCCCATCCCTGGCAGCACACCCCCCCCACTCTTCAAAGATCTAAACTTACTCCCAGTTCAGTACATCCACACTTACTACTGTGCAATCTATATCTACAGGGCCTTAAACTCTAATATCAACCTTGACCTAAAACGCTTTCTTGATAGTTGTGACAGAACCCACAGGCATAACACCAGACACAAACATCTCTACGACATTCCCCGTGTCCGACTAAACCTTTACAAAAATTCAATGTATGTCAAAGGCCCTAAAATCTGGAATACCCTACCTGAGAACTCTAGAACTGCAGACACATTCATCACCTTCAAAACTACCATTAGAAAACATCTTATCTCCCTGATACACCCCGTCAACTAACTACACAAATACCACCTGGTGGTTCACACTTACACTCGCTCACTCATTTGACCATAAACAGAAATATTAATCTCAGTCTTAAAATAATGAATCCTGTGATACTCCAATACTGAAACTATATACTGTGCCAAAACAAAAGCATTCACATCGCTAAACTCATAAACTAGTATTTAGTCACTTAGCCAAAATACCAACTTACCTCATAATTTGTAATATTTTACAATTAAGAATAAAACTAAGTATGCCCGAAATGCCTAGCCATGCTAAGCGTTCTAGTGGTACACTCTGTAATCACAATTTTACTACATGTAAACCAAACAATAACCAAATTTCTGTAAACTCAGCATTGTAATCCATATAGAGAATAAACTTTGAATTTAAAGGATTATCTTAAACCCATTGTAGGAACTGAGGTGCTCCTGAGTGCTGGTATGGTGGTATCAGGCACCCTAAGGTGCCTTATACCACCATACCAGCACTCAGGAGTACTTCAGTTCCTATCATTAAGGTGTCTAATACCACCATACCAGCACTCAGGAGTACTTCAGTTCCTATCATTAAGGTGCCTGATACCACCATACCAGCAACACTGTACTACTGTACCAGCCAACACTGCACTACAGTGCCAGCCAACACTGTACTACTGTACCAGCCAACACTGTACTACTGTACCAGCCAACACTGTACTACTGTACCAGCCAACACTGTACTACTGTACCAGCCAACACTGTACTACTGTACCAGCCAACACTGTACTACTGTACCAGCCAACACTGTACTACTGTACCAGCCAACACTGTACTACTGTACCAGCCAACACTGTACTACTGTACCAGCCAACACTGTACTACTGTACCAGCCAACACTGTACTACTGTACCAGCCAACACTGTACTACTGTACCAGCCAACACTGTAGTACAGTGCCAGCGAACACTGTACTACTGTACCAGCCAACACTGTACTACTGTACCAGCCAACACTGTACTACAGTGCCAGCCAACACTGTACTACTGTACCAGCCAACACTGTACTACTGTACCAGCCAACACTGTACTACTGTACCAGCCAACACTGTACTACTGTACCAGCCAACACTGTACTACTGTACCAGCCAACACTGTACTACTGTACCAGCCAACACTGTACTACTGTACCAGCCAACACTGTACTACTGTACCAGCCAACACTGTACTACCTGTACCAGCCAACACTGTACTACTGTACCAGCCAACACTGTACTACTGTACCAGCCAACACTGTTACTACTGTACCAGCCAACACTGTACTACTGTACCAGCCAACACTGTACTACTGTACCAGCCAACACTGTACTACTGTACCAGCCAACACTGTACTACTGTACCAGCCAACACTACTACGGTGCCAGCCAACACTACTACTGTACCAGCCAACACTGTACTACTGTAGCCAACACTGTACTACTGTACCAGCCAACACTGTACTACTGTACCAGCCAACACTGTACTACTGTACCAGCCAACACTGTACTACTGTACCAGCCAACACTGTACTACTGTACCAGCCAACACTGTACTACTGTACCAGCCAACACTGTACTACTGTACCAGCCAACACTGTACTACTGTACCAGCCAACACTGTACTACTGTTCCAGCCAACACTGTACTACTGTACCAGTCATCACTATACTACTGTACCAGCCAACACTGTACTACTGTACCAGCCAACACTGTACTACTGTACCAGCCAACACTGTACTACTGTACCAGCCAACACTGTACTACTGTACCAGCCAACACTGTACTACTGTACCAGCCAACACTGTACTACTGTACCAGCCAACACTGTACTACTGTACCAGCCAACACTGTACTGTACTGTACCAGCCAACACTGTACTACTGTACCAGCCAACACTGTACTACTGTACCAGCCAACACTGTACTACTGTACCAGCCAACACTGTACTACTGTACCAGCCAACACTGTACTACTGTACCAGCCAACACTGTACTACTGTACCAGCCAACACTGTACTACTGTACCAGCCAACACTGTACTACTGTGCCAGCCAACACTGTACTACTGTACCAGCCAACACTGTACTACTGTACCAGCCAACACTGTACTACTGTACCAGCCAACACTGTACTACTGTACCAGCCAACACTGTACTACTGTACCAGCCAACACTGTACTACTGTACCAGCCAACACTGTACTACTGTACCAGCCAACACTGTACTACTGTACCAGCCAACACTGTACTACTGTAGCCAACACTGTACTACTGTACCAGCCAACACTGTACTACTGTACCAGCCAACACTGTACTACTGTACCAGCCAACACTGTACTACTGTACCAGCCAACACTGTACTACTGTACCAGCCAACACTGTACTACTGTACCAGCCAACACTGTACTACTGTACCAGCCAACACTGTACTACTGTACCAGCCAACACTGTACTACTGTACCAGCCAACACTGTACTACTGTACCAGCCAACACTGTACTACTGTACCAGCCAACACTGTACTACTGTACCAGCCAACACTGTACTACTGTACCAGCCAACACTGTACTACTGTGCCAGCCAACACTGCCAACACTGTACTACTGTACCAGCTACTGTAACACTGTACTACTGTACCAGCAACACTGTACTACTGTACCAGCCAACACTGTACTACTGTACCAGCCAACACTGTACTACTGTGTACTACTGTACCAGCCAACACTGTACTACTGTACCAGCCAACACTGTACTACTGTACCAGCCAACACTGTACTACTGTACCAGCCAACACTGTACTACTGTACCAGCCAACACTGTACTACTGTACCAGCCAACACTGTACTACTGTACCAGCCAACACTGTACTACTGTACCAGCCAACACTGTACTACTGTACCAGCCAACACTGTACTACTGTACCAGCCAACACTGTACTACTGTACCAGCCAACACTGTACTACTGTACCAGCCAACACTGTACTACTGTACCAGCCAACACTGTACTACTGTACCAGCCAACACTGTACTACTGTACCAGCCAACACTGTACTACTGTACCAGCCAACACTGTACTACTGTACCAGCCAACACTGTACTACTGTACCAGCCAACACTGTACTACTGTACCAGCCAACACTGTACTACTGTACCAGCCAACACTGTACTACTGTACCAGCCAACACTGTACTACTGTACCAGCCAACACTGTACTACTGTACCAGCCAACACTGTACTACTGTACCAGCCAACACTGTACTACTGTACCAGCCAACACTGTACTACTGTACCAGCCAACACTGTACTACTGTACCAGCCAACACTGTACTACTGTACCAGCCAACACTGTACTACTGTACCAGCCAACACTGTACTACTGTACCAGCCAACACTGTACTACTGTACCAGCCAACACTGTACTACTGTACCAGCCAACACTGTACCAGCCAACACTGTACTGTACCAGCCAACACTGTACTACTGTACCAGCCAACACTGTACTACTGTACCAGCCAACACTGTACTACTGTACCAGCCAACACTGTACTACTGTACCAGCCAACACTGTACTACTGTACCAGCCAACACTGTACTACTGTACCAGCCAACACTGTACTACTGTACCAGCCAACACTGTACTACTGTACCAGCCAACACTGTACTACTGTACCAGCCAACACTGTACTACTGTACCAGCCAACACTGTACTACTGTACCAGCCAACACTGTACTACTGTACCAGCCAACACTGTACTACTGTACCAGCCAACACTGTACTACTGTACCAGCCAACACTGTACTACTGTACCAGCCAACACTGTACTACTGTACCAGCCAACACTGTACTACTGTACCAGCCAACACTGTACTACTGTACCAGCCAACACTGTACTACTGTACCAGCCAACACTGTACTACTGTACCAGCCAACACTGTACTACTGTACCAGCCAACACTGTACTACTGTACCAGCCAACACTGTACTACTGTACCAGCCAACACTGTACTACTGTACCAGCCAACACTGTACTACTGTACCCAGCTACTGTAAGCAACACTGTACTACTGTACTACTACTGTACCAGCCAACACTGTACTACTGTACCAGCCAACACTGTACTACTGTACCAGCCAACACTGTACTACTGTACCAGCCAACACTGTACTACTGTACCAGCCAACACTGTACTACTGTACCAGCCAACACTGTACTACTGTACCAGCCAACACTGTACTACTGTACCAGCCAACACTGTACTACTGTACCAGCCAACACTGTACTACTGTACCAGCCAACACTGTACTACTGTACCAGCCAACACTGTACTACTGTACCACTGTACCAGCCAACACTGTACTACTGTACCAGCCAACACTGTACTACTGTACCAGCCAACACTGTACTACTGTACCAGCCAACACTGTACTACTGTACCAGCCAACACTGTACTACTGTACCAGCCAACACTGTACTACTGTACCAGCCAATACTGTACTACTGTACCAGCCAACACTGTACTACTGTACCAGCCAACACTGTACTACTGTACCAGCCAACACTGTACTACTGTACCAGCCAACACTGTACTACTGTACCAGCCAACACTGTACTACTGTACCAGCCAACACTGTACTACTGTACCAGCCAACACTGTACTACTGTACCAGCCAACACTGTACTACTGTACCAGCCAACACTGTACTACTGTACCAGCCAACACTGTACTACTGTACCAGCCAACACTGTACTACTGTACCAGCCAACACTGTACTACTGTACCAGCCAACACTGTACTACTGTACCAGCCAACACTGTACTACTGTACCAGCCAACACTGTACTACTGTACCAGCCAACACTGTACTACTGTACCAGCCAACACTGTACTACTGTACCAGCCAACACTGTACTACTGTACCAGCCAACACTGTACTACTGTACCAGCCAACACTGTACTACTGTACCAGCCAACACTGTACTACTGTACCAGCCAACACTGTACTACTGTACCAGCCAACACTGTACTACTGTACCAGCCAACTACTGTACCAGCCAACACTGTACTACTGTACTGTACTACTGTACCAGCCAACACTGTACTACTGTACCAGCCAAAACTGTACTACTGTGCCAGCCAACACTGTACTACTGTACTACACTACTGTACCAGCCAACACTGTCACACTGTACTACTGTAAAGTCATCACTGTACTACTGTACCAGTCATCACTATACTACTGTACCAGTCATCATTGTACTACTGTACCAGCCAACAGTGTACTACTGTACCAGCCAACACTGTACTACTGTATCAGCCAACACTGTACTACTGTACCAGCCAACACTGTACTACTGTACCAGCCATCACTGTACTACTGTACCAGCCAACACTGTACTACTGTACCAGCCAACACTGTACTACTGTACCAGCCAACACTGTACTACTGTACCAACCATCACTATACTACTGTACCAACCATCACTGTACTACTGTACCAGTCATCACTGTACTACTGTACCAGTCATCACTCTACTACTGTAACAGTCATCACTGTACTACTGTGCCAGTCATCACTGTACTACTGTACCAGTCATCACTATACTACTGTACCAGTCATCACTGTACTACTGTACCGGTCATCACTATACTACTGTACCAGTCATCACTGTACTACTGTACCAGCCGTCACTGTACTACTGTACCAGTCATCACTGTACTACTGTACCAGTCATCACTATACTACTGTACCAATCATCACTATACTACTGTACCAGTCATCACTGTACTACTGTACCAGTCATCACTAAACTACTGTACCAGTCATCACTGTACTACTGTACCAGTCATCACTGTACTACTGTACCAGTCATCACTATACTACTGTACCAGCCATCACTGTACTACTGTACCAGCCATCACTGTACCATTGTAGCAGTCATCACTGTACTACTGTACCAGTCATCACTGTCCTACTGTACCAGTCATCACTGTACTACTGTACCAGTCATCACTGTACTACTGTACGAGTCATCACTATACTACTGTACCAGTCATCACTATACTACTGTACCAGTCATTACTATACTATTGTACCAGTCATCACTGTACTACTGTACCAGTCATCACTATACTACTGTACCAGTCATCACTATACTACTGTACCAGTCATCACTGTACTACTGTACCAGTCATCACTATACTACTGTACCAGTCATCACTGTACTACTGTACCAGTCATCACTATACTACTGTACCAGTCATCACTATACTACTGTACCAGTCATCACTGTACTACTGTACCAGCCATCACTGTACTACTGTACCAGTCATCATTATACTACTGTACCAGTCATCACTGTACTACTGTACCAGTCATCACTATACTACTGTACCAGTCATCACTGTACTACTGTACCAGTCATGACTGTACTACTGTACCAGTCATGACTGTACTACTGTACCAGTCATGACTGTACTACTGTACCAGTCATCACTATACTACTGTACCAGTCATCACTCTACTAGTGTACCAGTCATCACTGTACTACTGTACCAGTCATCACTATACTACTTTACCAGCCATCACTGTACTACTGTACCAGTCATCACTGTACTACTGTACCAGTCATCACTGTACTACTGTATCAGTCATCACTGTACTACTGTACAAGTCATCACTGTACTACGGTACCAGTCATCACTGTACTACTGTACCAGTCATTCATCACTGTACTACTGTACCAGTCATCACTGTACTGCTGTACCAGTCATCACTGTACTACTGTACCAGTCATCACTGTACTACTGTACCAGTCATCACTGTACTACTGTACCAGTCATCACTGTACTACTGTACCAGTCATCACTGTACTACTGTACCAGTTATCACTGTACTGCTGTACCAGTCATCACTGTACTACTGTACCAGTCATCACTGTACTACTGTACCAGTCATCACTGTACTACTGTACCAGCCATCACTGTACTACCGTACCAGCCATCACTGTACTACTGTACCAGTCATCACTGTACTACTGTACCAGTCATCACTGTACTACTGTACAATTCATCACTGTACTACGGTACCAGTCATCACTGTACTACTGTACCAGTCATTCATCACTGTACTACTGTACCAGTCATCACTGTACTACTGTACCAGTCATCACTGTACTACTGTACCAGTCATCACTGTACTACTGTACAAGTCATCACTGTACTACTGTACCAGTCATCACTGTACTACGGTACCAGTCATCACTGTACTACTGTACCAGTCATTCATCACTGTACTACTGTACCAGTCATCACTGTACTACTGTACCAGTCATCACTGTACTACTGTACCAGTCATCACTGTACTACTGTACCAGTCATCACTGTACTACTGTACCAGTCATCACTGTACTACTGTACCAGTCATCACTGTACTACTGTACCAGTCATCACTGTACTACTGTACCAGTCATCACTATACTACTTTACCAGCCATCACTGTACTACTGTACCAGTCATCACTGTACTACTGTACCAGTCATCACTCTACTAGTGTACCAGTCATCACTGTACTACTGTACCAGTCATCACTATACTACTTTACCAGCCATCACTGTACTACTGTACCAGTCATCACTGTACTACTGTACCAGTCATCACTGTACTACTGTATCAGTCATCACTGTACTACTGTACAAGTCATCACTGTACTACGGTACCAGTCATCACTGTACTACTGTACCAGTCATTCATCACTGTACTACTGTACCAGTCATCACTGTACTGCTGTACCAGTCATCACTGTACTACTGTACCAGTCATCACTGTACTACTGTACCAGTCATCACTGTACTACTGTACCAGTCATCACTGTACTACTGTACCAGTCATCACTGTACTACTGTACCAGTTATCACTGTACTGCTGTACCAGTCATCACTGTACTACTGTACCAGTCATCACTGTACTACTGTACCAGTCATCACTGTACTACTGTACCAGCCATCACTGTACTACCGTACCAGCCATCACTGTACTACTGTACCAGTCATCACTGTACTACTGTACCAGTCATCACTGTACTACTGTACAATTCATCACTGTACTACGGTACCAGTCATCACTGTACTACTGTACCAGTCATTCATCACTGTACTACTGTACCAGTCATCACTGTACTACTGTACCAGTCATCACTGTACTACTGTACCAGTCATCACTGTACTACTGTACAAGTCATCACTGTACTACTGTACCAGTCATCACTGTACTACGGTACCAGTCATCACTGTTCTACTGTACCAGTCATTCATCACTGTACTACTGTACCAGTCATCACTGTACTACTGTACCAGTCATCACTGTACTACTGTACCAGTCATCACTGTACTACTGTACCAGTCATCACTGTACTACTGTACCAGTCATCACTGTACTACTGTACCAGCCATCACTATACTACTGTACCAGTCATCACTGTACTACTGTACCAGTCATCACTGTACTACTGTACCAGTCATCACTGTACTACTGTACCAGTCATCACTGTACTACTGTATCAGTCATCACTATACTACTGTACCAGTCATCACTGTACTACTGTACCAGTCATTACAGTACTACTGTACCAGTCATCACTGTACTACTGTACCAGTCATCACTATACTACTGTACCAGTCATCACTGTACTACTGTACCAGTCATCACTGTACTACTGTAATAGTCATCACTATACTACTGTACCAGTCATCACTGTACTACTGTACCAGTCATCACTGTACTACTGTACCAGTCATCACTATACTTCTGTTCCAGTCATTACTGTACTACTGTACCAGTCATCACTGTACTACTGTACCAGTCATCACTGTACTACTGTACCAGTCATCACTGTACTACTGTACCAGTCATCACTGTACTACTGTACCAGTCATCACTATACTACTGTACAAGTCATCACTGTACTACTGTACCAGTCATCACTGTACTACTGTACCAGTCATCACTGTACTACTGTACCAGTCATCACTGTACTACTGTACCAGTCATCACTGTACTACTGTACCAGTCATCACTGTACTACTGTACCAGTCATCACTGTACTACTGTACCAGTCATCACTGTACTACTGTACCAGTCATCACTGTACTACCGTACCAGTCATCACTGTACTACTGTACCAGTCATCACTGTACTACTGTACCAGTCATCACTGTACTACCGTACCAGCCATCACTGTACTACTGTACCAGTCATCACTGTACTACTGTACCAGTCATCACTGTACTACTGTACAAGTCATCACTGTACTACGGTACCAATCATCACTGTACTACTGTACCAGTCATTCATCACTGTACTACTGTACCAGTCATCACTGTACTACTGTACCAGTCATCACTGTACTACTGTACCAGTCATTCATCACTGTACTACTTTACAAGTCATCACTGTACTACTGTACCAGTCATCACTGTACTGCTGTACCAGCCATCACTGTACTACTGTACCAGTCATCACTGTACTACTGTACCAGTCATCACTGTACTACTGTACCAGTCATCACTGTACTACTGTGCCAGTCATCACTGTACTACTGTACCAGTCATCACTCTACTACTGTACCAGTCATCACTGTACTACTGTACCAGTCATCACTGTACTACTGTACCAGTCATCACTGTACTACTGTACCAGTCATTCATTACTGTACTACTGTACCAGTCATCACTGTACTACTGTACCAGTCATCACTGTACTACTGTACCAGTCATCACTATACTACTGTACCAGCCATCACTGTACTACTGTACCACCCATCACTGTACCATTGTAGCAGTCATCACTGTACTACTGTACCAGTCATCACTGTCCTACTGTACCAGTCATCACTGTACTACTGTACCAGTCATCACTGTACTACTGTACGAGTCATCACTATACTACTGTACCAGTCATCACTATACTACTGTACCAGTCATTACTATACTATTGTACCAGTCATCACTGTACTACTGTACCAGTCATCACTATACTACTGTACCAGTCATCACTATACTACTGTACCAGTCATCACTGTACTACTGTACCAGTCATCACTATACTACTGTACCAGTCATCACTGTACTACTGACCCAGTCATCACTATACTACTGTACCAGTCATCACTATACTACTGTACCAGTCATCACTGTACTACTGTACCAGCCATCACTGTACTACTGTACCAGTCATCATTATACTACTGTACCAGTCATCACTGTACTACTGTACCAGTCATCACTATACTACTGTACCAGTCATCACTGTACTACTGTACCAGTCATGACTGTACTACTGTACCAGTCATGACTGTACTACTGTACCAGTCATGACTGTACTACTGTACCAGTCATCACTATACTACTGTACCAGTCATCACTCTACTAGTGTACCAGTCATCACTGTACTACTGTACCAGTCATCACTATACTACTTTACCAGCCATCACTGTACTACTGTACCAGTCCTCACTGTACTACTGTACCAGTCATCACTGTACTACTGTATCAGTCATCACTGTACTACTGTACAAGTCATCACTGTACTACGGTACCAGTCATCACTGTACTACTGTACCAGTCATTCATCACTGTACTACTGTACCAGTCATCACTGTACTGCTGTACCAGTCATCACTGTACTACTGTACCAGTCATCACTGTACTACTGTACCAGTCATCACTGTACTACTGTACCAGTCATCACTGTACTACTGTACCAGTCATCACTGTACTACTGTACCAGTTATCACTGTACTGCTGTACCAGTCATCACTGTACTACTGTACCAGTCATCACTGTACTACTGTACCAGTCATCACTGTACTACTGTACCAGCCATCACTGTACTACCGTACCAGCCATTACTGTACTACTGTACCAGTCATCACTGTACTACTGTACCAGTCATCACTGTACTACTGTACAATTCATCACTGTACTACGGTACCAGTCATCACTGTACTACTGTACCAGTCATTCATCACTGTACTACTGTACCAGTCATCACTGTACTACTGTACCAGTCATCACTGTACTACTGTACCAGTCATCACTGTACTACTGTACAAGTCATCACTGTACTACTGTACCAGTCATCACTGTACTACGGTACCAGTCATCACTGTACTACTGTACCAGTCATTCATCACTGTACTACTGTACCAGTCATCACTGTACTACTGTACCAGTCATCACTGTACTACTGTACCAGTCATCACTGTACTACTGTACCAGTCATCACTGTACTACTGTACCAGTCATCACTGTACTACTGTACCAGTCATCACTGTACTACTGTACCAGTCATGACTGTACTACTGTACCAGTCATGACTGTACTACTGTACCAGTCATGACTGTACTACTGTACCAGTCATCACTATACTACTGTACCAGTCATCACTCTACTAGTGTACCAGTCATCACTGTACTACTGTACCAGTCATCACTATACTACTTTACCAGCCATCACTGTACTACTGTACCAGTCATCACTGTACTACTGTACCAGTCATCACTGTACTACTGTATCAGTCATCACTGTACTACTGTACAAGTCATCACTGTACTACGGTACCAGTCATCACTGTACTACTGTACCAGTCATTCATCACTGTACTACTGTACCAGTCATCACTGTACTGCTGTACCAGTCATCACTGTACTACTGTACCAGTCATCACTGTACTACTGTACCAGTCATCACTGTACTACTGTACCAGTCATCACTGTACTACTGTACCAGTCATCACTGTACTACTGTACCAGTTATCACTGTACTGCTGTACCAGTCATCACTGTACTACTGTACCAGTCATCACTGTACTACTGTACCAGTCATCACTGTACTACTGTACCAGCCATCACTGTACTACCGTACCAGCCATCACTGTACTACTGTACCAGTCATCACTGTACTACTGTACCAGTCATCACTGTACTACTGTACAATTCATCACTGTACTACGGTACCAGTCATCACTGTACTACTGTACCAGTCATTCATCACTGTACTACTGTACCAGTCATCACTGTACTACTGTACCAGTCATCACTGTACTACTGTACCAGTCATCACTGTACTACTGTACAAGTCATCACTGTACTACTGTACCAGTCATCACTGTACTACGGTACCAGTCATCACTGTACTACTGTACCAGTCATTCATCACTGTACTACTGTACCAGTCATCACTGTACTACTGTACCAGTCATCACTGTACTACTGTACCAGTCATCACTGTACTACTGTACCAGTCATCACTGTACTACTGTACCAGTCATCACTGTACTACTGTACCAGTCATCACTGTACTACTGTACCAGTCATCACTGTACTACTGTACCAGTCATCACTATACTACTTTACCAGCCATCACTGTACTACTGTACCAGTCATCACTGTACTACTGTACCAGTCATCACTCTACTAGTGTACCAGTCATCACTGTACTACTGTACCAGTCATCACTATACTACTTTACCAGCCATCACTGTACTACTGTACCAGTCATCACTGTACTACTGTACCAGTCATCACTGTACTACTGTATCAGTCATCACTGTACTACTGTACAAGTCATCACTGTACTACGGTACCAGTCATCACTGTACTACTGTACCAGTCATTCATCACTGTACTACTGTACCAGTCATCACTGTACTGCTGTACCAGTCATCACTGTACTACTGTACCAGTCATCACTGTACTACTGTACCAGTCATCACTGTACTACTGTACCAGTCATCACTGTACTACTGTACCAGTCATCACTGTACTACTGTACCAGTTATCACTGTACTGCTGTACCAGTCATCACTGTACTACTGTACCAGTCATCACTGTACTACTGTACCAGTCATCACTGTACTACTGTACCAGCCATCACTGTACTACCGTACCAGCCATCACTGTACTACTGTACCAGTCATCACTGTACTACTGTACCAGTCATCACTGTACTACTGTACCAGTCATCACTGTACTACTGTACCAGCCATCACTGTACTACCGTACCAGCCATCACTGTACTACTGTACCAGTCATCACTGTACTACTGTACCAGTCATCACTGTACTACTGTACAATTCATCACTGTACTACGGTACCAGTCATCACTGTACTACTGTACCAGTCATTCATCACTGTACTACTGTACCAGTCATCACTGTACTACTGTACCAGTCATCACTGTACTACTGTACCAGTCATCACTGTACTACTGTACAAGTCATCACTGTACTACTGTACCAGTCATCACTGTACTACGGTACCAGTCATCACTGTACTACTGTACCAGTCATTCATCACTGTACTACTGTACCAGTCATCACTGTACTACTGTACCAGTCATCACTGTACTACTGTACCAGTCATCACTGTACTACTGTACCAGTCATCACTGTACTACTGTACCAGTCATCACTGTACTACTGTACCAGTCATCACTGTACTACTGTACCAGTCATGACTGTACTACTGTACCAGTCATGACTGTACTACTGTACCAGTCATGACTGTACTACTGTACCAGTCATCACTATACTACTGTACCAGTCATCACTCTACTAGTGTACCAGTCATCACTGTACTACTGTACCAGTCATCACTATACTACTTTACCAGCCATCACTGTACTACTGTACCAGTCATCACTGTACTACTGTACCAGTCATCACTGTACTACTGTATCAGTCATCACTGTACTACTGTACAAGTCATCACTGTACTACGGTACCAGTCATCACTGTACTACTGTACCAGTCATTCATCACTGTACTACTGTACCAGTCATCACTGTACTGCTGTACCAGTCATCACTGTACTACTGTACCAGTCATCACTGTACTACTGTACCAGTCATCACTGTACTACTGTACCAGTCATCACTGTACTACTGTACCAGTCATCACTGTACTACTGTACCAGTTATCACTGTACTGCTGTACCAGTCATCACTGTACTACTGTACCAGTCATCACTGTACTACTGTACCAGTCATCACTGTACTACTGTACCAGCCATCACTGTACTACCGTACCAGCCATCACTGTACTACTGTACCAGTCATCACTGTACTACTGTACCAGTCATCACTGTACTACTGTACAATTCATCACTGTACTACGGTACCAGTCATCACTGTACTACTGTACCAGTCATTCATCACTGTACTACTGTACCAGTCATCACTGTACTACTGTACCAGTCATCACTGTACTACTGTACCAGTCATCACTGTACTACTGTACAAGTCATCACTGTACTACTGTACCAGTCATCACTGTACTACGGTACCAGTCATCACTGTACTACTGTACCAGTCATTCATCACTGTACTACTGTACCAGTCATCACTGTACTACTGTACCAGTCATCACTGTACTACTGTACCAGTCATCACTGTACTACTGTACCAGTCATCACTGTACTACTGTACCAGTCATCACTGTACTACTGTACCAGTCATCACTGTACTACTGTACCAGTCATCACTGTACTACTGTACCAGTCATCACTATACTACTTTACCAGCCATCACTGTACTACTGTACCAGTCATCACTGTACTACTGTACCAGTCATCACTCTACTAGTGTACCAGTCATCACTGTACTACTGTACCAGTCATCACTATACTACTTTACCAGCCATCACTGTACTACTGTACCAGTCATCACTGTACTACTGTACCAGTCATCACTGTACTACTGTATCAGTCATCACTGTACTACTGTACAAGTCATCACTGTACTACGGTACCAGTCATCACTGTACTACTGTACCAGTCATTCATCACTGTACTACTGTACCAGTCATCACTGTACTGCTGTACCAGTCATCACTGTACTACTGTACCAGTCATCACTGTACTACTGTACCAGTCATCACTGTACTACTGTACCAGTCATCACTGTACTACTGTACCAGTCATCACTGTACTACTGTACCAGTTATCACTGTACTGCTGTACCAGTCATCACTGTACTACTGTACCAGTCATCACTGTACTACTGTACCAGCCATCACTGTACTACCGTACCAGCCATCACTGTACTACTGTACCAGTCATCACTGTACTACTGTACCAGTCATCACTGTACTACTGTACAATTCATCACTGTACTACGGTACCAGTCATCACTGTACTACTGTACCAGTCATTCATCACTGTACTACTGTACCAGTCATCACTGTACTACTGTACCAGTCATCACTGTACTACTGTACCAGTCATCACTGTACTACTGTACAAGTCATCACTGTACTACTGTACCAGTCATCACTGTACTACGGTACCAGTCATCACTGTTCTACTGTACCAGTCATTGATCACTGTACTACTGTACCAGTCATCACTGTACTACTGTACCAGTCATCACTGTACTACTGTACCAGTCATCACTGTACTACTGTACCAGTCATCACTGTACTACTGTACCAGTCATCACTGTACTACTGTACCAGCCATCACTATACTACTGTACCAGTCATCACTGTACTACTGTACCAGTCATCACTGTACTACTGTACCAGTCATCACTGTACTACTGTACCAGTCATCACTGTACTACTGTATCAGTCATCACTATACTACTGTACCAGTCATCACTGTACTACTGTACCAGTCATTACAGTACTACTGTACCAGTCATCACTGTACTACTGTACCAGTCATCACTATACTACTGTACCAGTCATCACTGTACTACTGTACCAGTCATCACTGTACTACTGTAATAGTCATCACTATACTACTGTACCAGTCATCACTGTACTACTGTACCAGTCATCACTGTACTACTGTACCAGTCATCACTATACTTCTGTTCCAGTCATTACTGTACTACTGTACCAGTCATCACTGTACTACTGTACCAGTCATCACTGTACTACTGTACTAGTCATCACTGTACTACTGTACCAGTCATCACTGTACTACTGTACCAGTCATCACTATACTACTGTACAAGTCATCACTGTACTACTGTACCAGTCATCACTGTACTACTGTACCAGTCATCACTGTACTACTGTACCAGTCATCACTGTACTACTGTACCAGTCATCACTGTACTACTGTACCAGTCATCACTGTACTACTGTACCAGTCATCACTGTACTACTGTACCAGTCATCACTGTACTACTGTACCAGTCATCACTGTACTACCGTACCAGTCATCACTGTACTACTGTACCAGTCATCACTGTACTACTGTACCAGTCATCACTGTACTACCGTACCAGCCATCACTGTACTAATGTACCAGTCATCACTGTACTACTGTACCAGTCATCACTGTACTACTGTACAAGTCATCACTGTACTACGGTACCAATCATCACTGTACTACTGTACCAGTCATTCATCACTGTACTACTGTACCAGTCATCACTGTACTACTGTACCAGTCATCACTGTACTACTGTACCAGTCATTCATCACTGTACTACTTTACAAGTCATCACTGTACTACTGTACCAGTCATCACTGTACTGCTGTACCAGCCATCACTGTACTACTGTACCAGTCATCACTGTACTACTGTACCAGTCATCACTGTACTACTGTACCAGTCATCACTGTACTACTGTGCCAGTCATCACTGTACTACTGTACCAGTCATCACTCTACTACTGTACCAGTCATCACTGTACTACTGTACCAGTCATCACTGTACTACTGTACCAGTCATCACTGTACTACTGTACCAGTCATTCATTACTGTACTACTGTACCAGTCATCACTGTACTACTGTACCAGTCATCACTGTACTACTGTACCAGTCATCACTATACTACTGTACCAGCCATCACTGTACTACTGTACCACCCATCACTGTACCATTGTAGCAGTCATCACTGTACTACTGTACCAGTCATCACTGTCCTACTGTACCAGTCATCACTGTACTACTGTACCAGTCATCACTGTACTACTGTACGAGTCATCACTATACTACTGTACCAGTCATCACTATACTACTGTACCAGTCATTACTATACTATTGTACCAGTCATCACTGTACTACTGTACCAGTCATCACTATACTACTGTACCAGTCATCACTATACTACTGTACCAGTCATCACTGTACTACTGTACCAGTCATCACTATACTACTGTACCAGTCATCACTGTACTACTGACCCAGTCATCACTATACTACTGTACCAGTCATCACTATACTACTGTACCAGTCATCACTGTACTACTGTACCAGCCATCACTGTACTACTGTACCAGTCATCATTATACTACTGTACCAGTCATCACTGTACTACTGTACCAGTCATCACTATACTACTGTACCAGTCATCACTGTACTACTGTACCAGTCATGACTGTACTACTGTACCAGTCATGACTGTACTACTGTACCAGTCATGACTGTACTACTGTACCAGTCATCACTATACTACTGTACCAGTCATCACTCTACTAGTGTACCAGTCATCACTGTACTACTGTACCAGTCATCACTATACTACTTTACCAGCCATCACTGTACTACTGTACCAGTCATCACTGTACTACTGTACCAGTCATCACTGTACTACTGTATCAGTCATCACTGTACTACTGTACAAGTCATCACTGTACTACGGTACCAGTCATCACTGTACTACTGTACCAGTCATTCATCACTGTACTACTGTACCAGTCATCACTGTACTGCTGTACCAGTCATCACTGTACTACTGTACCAGTCATCACTGTACTACTGTACCAGTCATCACTGTACTACTGTACCAGTCATCACTGTACTACTGTACCAGTCATCACTGTACTACTGTACCAGTTATCACTGTACTGCTGTACCAGTCATCACTGTACTACTGTACCAGTCATCACTGTACTACTGTACCAGTCATCACTGTACTACTGTACCAGCCATCACTGTACTACCGTACCAGCCATCACTGTACTACTGTACCAGTCATCACTGTACTACTGTACCAGTCATCACTGTACTACTGTACAATTCATCACTGTACTACGGTACCAGTCATCACTGTACTACTGTACCAGTCATTCATCACTGTACTACTGTACCAGTCATCACTGTACTACTGTACCAGTCATCACTGTACTACTGTACCAGTCATCACTGTACTACTGTACAAGTCATCACTGTACTACTGTACCAGTCATCACTGTACTACGGTACCAGTCATCACTGTACTACTGTACCAGTCATTCATCACTGTACTACTGTACCAGTCATCACTGTACTACTGTACCAGTCATCACTGTACTACTGTACCAGTCATCACTGTACTACTGTACCAGTCATCACTGTACTACTGTACCAGTCATCACTGTACTACTGTACCAGTCATCACTGTACTACTGTACCAGTCATCACTGTACTACTGTACCAGTCATCACTATACTACTTTACCAGCCATCACTGTACTACTGTACCAGTCATCACTGTACTACTGTACCAGTCATCACTCTACTAGTGTACCAGTCATCACTGTACTACTGTACCAGTCATCACTATACTACTTTACCAGCCATCACTGTACTACTGTACCAGTCATCACTGTACTACTGTACCAGTCATCACTGTACTACTGTATCAGTCATCACTGTACTACTGTACAAGTCATCACTGTACTACGGTACCAGTCATCACTGTACTACTGTACTAGTCATTCATCACTGTACTACTGTACCAGTCATCACTGTACTGCTGTACCAGTCATCACTGTACTACTGTACCAGTCATCACTGTACTACTGTACCAGTCATCACTGTACTACTGTACCAGTCATCACTGTACTACTGTACCAGTCATCACTGTACTACTGTACCAGTTATCACTGTACTGCTGTACCAGTCATCACTGTACTACTGTACCAGTCATCACTGTACTACTGTACCAGTCATCACTGTACTACTGTACCAGCCATCACTGTACTACCGTACCAGCCATCACTGTACTACTGTACCAGTCATCACTGTACTACTGTACCAGTCATCACTGTACTACTGTACAATTCATCACTGTACTACGGTACCAGTCATCACTGTACTACTGTACCAGTCATTCATCACTGTACTACTGTACCAGTCATCACTGTACTACTGTACCAGTCATCACTGTACTACTGTACCAGTCATCACTGTACTACTGTACAAGTCATCACTGTACTACTGTACCAGTCATCACTGTACTACGGTACCAGTCATCACTGTTCTACTGTACCAGTCATTCATCACTGTACTACTGTACCAGTCATCACTGTACTACTGTACCAGTCATCACTGTACTACTGTACCAGTCATCACTGTACTACTGTACCAGTCATCACTGTACTACTGTACCAGTCATCACTGTACTACTGTACCAGCCATCACTATACTACTGTACCAGTCATCACTGTACTACTGTACCAGTCATCACTGTACTACTGTACCAGTCATCACTGTACTACTGTACCAGTCATCACTGTACTACTGTACCAGTCATCACTATACTACTGTACCAGTCATCACTGTACTACTGTACCAGTCATTACTGTACTACTGTACCAGTCATCACTGTACTACTGTACCAGTCATCACTATACTACTGTACCAGTCATCACTGTACTACTGTACCAGTCATCACTGTACTACTGTAATAGTCATCACTATACTACTGTACCAGTCATCACTGTACTACTGTACCAGTCATCACTGTACTACTGTACCAGTCATCACTATACTACTGTTCCAGTCATTACTGTACTACTGTACCAGTCATCACTGTACTACTGTACCAGTCATCACTGTACTACTGTACCAGTCATCACTGTACTACTGTACCAGTCATCACTGTACTACTGTACCAGTCATCACTATACTACTGTACAAGTCATCACTGTACTACTGTACCAGTCATCACTGTACTACTGTACCAGTCATCACTGTACTACTGTACCAGTCATCACTGTACTACTGTACCAGTCATCACTCTACTACTGTACCAGTCATCACTGTACTACTGTACCAGTCATCACTGTACTACTGTACCAGTCATCACTGTACTACTGTACCAGTCATCACTGTACTACCGTACCAGTCATCACTGTACTACTGTACCAGTCATCACTGTACTACTGTACCAGTCATCACTGTACTACCGTACCAGCCATCACTGTACTACTGTACCAGTCATCACTGTACTACTGTACCAGTAATCACTGTACTACTGTACAAGTCATCACTGTACTACGGTACCAATCATCACTGTACTACTGTACCAGTCATTCATCACTGTACTACTGTACCAGTCATCACTGTACTACTGTACCAGTCATCACTGTACTACTGTACCAGTCATTCATCACTGTACTACTTTACAAGTCATCACTGTACTACTGTACCAGTCATCACTGTACTGCTGTACCAGCCATCACTGTACTACTGTACCAGTCATCACTGTACTACTGTACCAGTCATCACTGTACTACTGTACCAGTCATCACTGTACTACTGTACCAGTCATCACTGTACTACTGTACCAGTCATCACTCTACTACTGTACCAGTCATCACTGTACTACTGTACCAGTCATCACTGTACTACTGTACCAGTCATCACTGTACTACTGTACCAGTCATTCATTACTGTACTACTGTACCAGTCATCACTGTACTACTGTACCAGTCATCACTGTACTACTGTACCAGCCATCACTGTACTACTGTACCAGTCATCACTGTACTACTGTACCAGTCATCATTGTACTACTGTACCAGTCATCACTGTACTACTGTACCAGTCATCACTGTACTGCTGTACCAGTCATCACTGTACTACTGTACCATTCGTCACTGTACTACTGTACCAGCCATCACTGTACTACTGTACCAGCCATCACTGTACTACTGTACCAGTCATCACTGTACTACTGTACCAGTCATCAGTGTACTACTGTACCAGTCATCACTGTACTACTGTACCAGTCATCACTGTACTACTGTACCAGTCATTCATCACTGTACTACTGTACCAGTCATCACTGTACTACTGTACCAGTCATCACCGTACTACTGTACCAGCCATCACTGTACTACTGTACCAGTCATCACTGTACTACTGTACCAGTCATCACTGTACTACTGTACCAGTCATCACTGTACTACTGTACCAGTCATCACTGTACTACTGTACCAGTCATCACTGTACTACTGTACCAGTCATCACTGTACTACTGTACCAGTCATCACTGTACTACTGTACCAGTCATCACTGTACTACCGTACCAGTCATCACTGTACTACTGTACCAGTCATCACTGTACTACTGTACCAGTCATCACTGTAGTACCGTACCAGCCATCACTGTACTACTGTACCAGTCATCACTGTACTACTGTACCAGTCATCACTGTACTACTGTACAAGTCATCACTGTACTACGGTACCAATCATCACTGTACTACTGTACCAGTCATTCATCACTGTACTACTGTACCAGTCATCACTGTACTGCTGTACCAGTCATCACTGTACTACTGTACCAGTAATCACTGTACTACTGTACCAGTCATTCATCACTGTACTACTTTACAAGTCATCACTGTACTACTGTACCAGTCATCACTGTACTGCTGTACCAGCCATCACTGTACTACTGTACCAGTCATCACTGTACTACTGTACCAGTCATCACTGTACTACTGTACCAGTCATCACTGTACTACTGTACCAGTCATCACTGTACTACTGTACCAGTCATCACTGTACTACTGTACCAGTCATCATTGTACTACTGTACCAGTCATCACTGTACTACTGTACCAGTCATCACTGTACTGCTGTACCAGTCATCACTGTACTACTGTACCAGTCGTCACTGTACTACTGTACCAGCCATCACTGTACTACTGTACCAGCCATCACTGTACTACTGTACCAGTCATCACTGTACTACTGTACCAGTCATCAGTGTACTACTGTAGCAGTCATCACTGTACTACTGTACCAGTCATCACTGTACTACTGTACCAGTCATCACTGTACTACCGTACCAGTCATCACTGTACTACTGTACCAGTCATCACTGTACTACTGTACCAGTCATCACTGTAGTACCGTACCAGCCATCACTGTACTACTGTACCAGTCATCACTGTACTACTGTACCAGTCATCACTGTACTACTGTACAAGTCATCACTGTACTACGGTACCAATCATCACTGTACTACTGTACCAGTCATTCATCACTGTACTACTGTACCAGTCATCACTGTACTGCTGTACCAGTCATCACTGTACTACTGTACCAGTAATCACTGTACTACTGTACCAGTCATTCATCACTGTACTACTTTACAAGTCATCACTGTACTACTGTACCAGTCATCACTGTACTGCTGTACCAGCCATCACTGTACTACTGTACCAGTCATCACTGTACTACTGTACCAGTCATCACTGTACTACTGTACCAGTCATCACTGTACTACTGTACCAGTCATCACTGTACTACTGTACCAGTCATCACTGTACTACTGTACCAGTCATCACTGTACTACTGTACCAGTCATCACTGTACTACTGTACCAGTCATTCATTACTGTACTACTGTACCAGTCATCACTGTACTACTGTACCAGTCATCACTGTACTACTGTACCAGCCATCACTGTACTACTGTACCAGTCATCACTGTACTACTGTACCAGTCATCATTGTACTACTGTACCAGTCATCACTGTACTACTGTACCAGTCATCACTGTACTGCTGTACCAATCATCACTGTACTACTGTAACAGTCGTCACTGTACTACTGTACCAGCCATCACTGTACTACTGTACCAGCCATCACTGTACTACTGTACCAGTCATCACTGTACTACTGTACCAGTCATCACTGTACTACTGTACCAGTCATCACTGTACTACTGTACCAGTCTTCACTGTACTACTGTACCAGTCATTCATCACTGTACTACTGTACCAGTCATCACTGTACTACTGTACCAGTCATCACTGTACTACTGTACCAGCCATCACTGTACTACTGTACCAGTCATCACTGTACTACTGTACCAGTCATCACTGTACTACTGTACCAGTCATCACTGTACTACTGTACCAGTCATCACTGTACTACTGTACCAGTCATCACTGTACTACTGTACCAGCCATCACTGTACTACTGTACCAGTCATCACTGTACTACTTTACCAGTCATCACTGTACTACTGTACCAGTCATCACTATACTACTGTACCAGTCATCACTGTACTACTGTACCAGTCATCACTGTACTACTGTACCAGTCATCACTGTACTACTGTACCAGTCATCACTGTACTACTGTACCAGTCATCACTGTACTACTGTACCAGTCATCACTGTACTACTGTACCAGTCATCACTGTACTACTGTACCAGTCATCACTATACTACTGTACCAGTCATCACTGTACTACTGTACCAGTCATCACTGTACTACTGTACCAGTCATCACTGTACTACTGTACCAGTCATCACTGTACTACTGTACCAGTCATCACTGTACTACTGTACCAGTCATCACTGTACTACCGTACCAGCCATCACTGTACTACTGTACCAGTCATCACTGTACTACTGTACCAGTCATCACTGTACTACTGTACCAGTCATCACTGTACTACTGTACCAGTCATCACTGTACTACCGTACCAGTCATCACTGTACTACTGTACCAGTCATCACTGTACTACTGTACCAGTCATCACTGTACTACCGTACCAGCCATCACTGTACTACTGTACCAGTCATCACTGTACTACTGTACCAGTCATCACTGTACTACTGTACAAGTCATCACTGTACTACGGTACCAGTCATCACTGTACTGCTGTACCAGTCATTCATCACTGTACTACTGTACCAGCCATCACTGTACTACTGTACCAGTCATCACTGCACCACTATCATTCATTTCATTTTATTCAGCGTATGTCACACACCCATATAGTCATGCCTCCCTGACCAGTGAACCAGGCCCTAAGGGTTTAACGATCAGGGGCCCCCATCGTTATACCAGTACACCTTGGTTCAACCATCCAATCACAAGGAAGCCCACCAAAGCTGTGAAGGGACGTGGGATGATCTTGAAACAGCTTTGGCAGACTTGCTTTCCCTGCTGGTCGCTATAGTTCTTACAGTGTCTTGTGCTTGTATTTTTGCCTCTTCATACATAGCTGTAAATAAACCATACCCCGGCCGGGATTGAACCCGCGGTCAGAGAGTCTCAAAACTCCAGCCCGTCGCGTTAGCCACTAGACCAGCTAGCCACAATAAGATTCATCCAACTAGGTATATTTCTACCCCATAGGAAGGTTAGCACAGGCACCACTGTGACCACAAATGCAAGTTTTTACAGACGAATCTCCAGCTAGCGTGGCCGTGACGAACTCTAGCTCAAGTCCCTTCACTGCCGTCAACATGACTCACGAAATCGTAATGACACGATTGCAAACAAACCATACCCCGGCCGGGATTGAACCCGCGGTCAGAGAGTCATGTTGACGGCAGTGAAGGGAATTGAGCTAGAGTTCGTCACGGCCACGCTAGCTGGAGATTCGTCTGTAAAAACTTGCATTTGTGGTCACAGAGGTGCCTGTGCTAACCTTCCTATGGTGTAGAAATATACCTAGCTGGATGAATCTTATTGTGGCTAGCTGGTCTAGTGGCTAACGCGACGGGCTGGAGTTTTGAGACTCTCTGACCGCGGGTTCAATCCCGGCCGGGGTATGGTTTGTTTACAATCGTGTCATTACGATTTCGTGAGTCATAGCTGTAAATACTGTACATAGGCTATATACACTGTAAATACCAGCTTATTTTGAAGGAAATACAGTGATTTAATTATCTCTGTTGCCTTTTTGCTGATTCCTAATTAGTTATTGTGCTATGGCAAGGTGTGCAGGCCAATGGTCTACAGTGCTAGTCACAGCATTATGCCGGGTGAGCACCCCGATATAATGCTGTGACGAAAATCAAAGGCCTACCATACAAGGGATGGGGTCTTTTTTCGTCAGTGCATTATGCCGGGTAGTAGCTGTTAGCATGACGTCACAGCCTGCCATCACACTCCACAGTGACTCTGCAGTGATCACGTGGCTGCTGTGGTGAGAGGACGTGTTACACTTTTGTCTCTCATCTGCCCCATCTTTTGTCCGGTGTCCCCTTTGATTTTGGTGCTATACATGTTTAATTATGGGTAAAAGGTAGTCTTTTAACACCTGTAACTATAGCTCAAATCGTAGGGCTTCACAAAGCTGGGCAACAGACTAAAGAAATAGTGGAGAATGTTGGTGTGTGTGAGCATTCAGTGAGGAACTGGGAGCAGCGTTTCAAGGTTGGTGGTGATGTTGAGTTATCGTCTGCCAAACCTCAGCCTGTCTCCTCAAAGAAGGCATCTGTTCATACCTTAACTGTGTTTAAGAAGCAGTTAGAGAGTACACCTAAGATAACTTCTAGAGAACTGAAAGAAAAGTACTCACATCTTCTCTGAGAGAGGTGTCTGTAAGAACTGTTAACAGTTAAGAAATCAAACTTCTTCAAGCCACAGAAGAAACATAGGCTGGATTATGCAAAGAAATATCTTCACTGGAATCCTCAACAGTGGTCTGAAGTACTTTGAAGTGATGAAACAACCTTTACCATCATCTGTAACTGTGGGGGACATGTGTACTGGCCCAGAGGTAGTGACCTGCTAGACCCACGCTACACCTGTGGGAGCACTAAACACCCAGACTCGCTCATGGTTTGGAGGTGTTTCAGTGCTCAGTGTTGGTGAACTCATTGTGTTTCCCAAAAAGCCAGTATATGAACCAATATAATTACCTCGAGTTATTGTATGACAATTTACCTGAGGTGTTTGACAAGTGTGTGGCTACGGTTTTTATGCAGGATGGTGCACTGTGTCATACCGCCAAATCTGTAGTTCAGTGGCTTAAGGACTGTGAAGTGAGTTCTTTAATGACTGGCCAGGCAATTCCCCAGACTTAAACCCTATTGAGAACCTCTCGTCAATAGCAAAACGAAATTTGCTGGGCAAGGATAGCAGTTCCATCCCGTGGCTGGAGGCTGCTCTACATGAGGCATGGAATAATATACCTCCCCAAACCCTCAAGAATTTGTATGAGAGTGTTGCGGCCTCCTACCAAACTAGTGATTAGATTGTTAACCTGCCGGCCTGCAGTACCATGGATACGTCATCAAACCCAATGTGGAGACTGCTGAGCCGGCCCTACTGCGAGTGTTCATCAGACTGCCTCACGGAGTACACCGTGATACTGACTCACTGCTGACTTAAGTCAGCTGTGGGCCTCCTGGCTGCAGTTTTTCTAGTCACTCAGAACCCTGCAGGCTTCAGTTACCTGCAGGCCTCACTTAGTCTGTTGGTTTCAGTTATCGTGGGTCTCACAACTTGGTTACCTGTGGGCCATGCTGGACTCTATTACCTGTGGGCCTCTGGTCGCAGTCTGATTGGCCTCTTCTGCGGACTTCTACCTGCGGGCCTCACTGGCCTCAGTGGACCTTGCTGGCCTCCGGCGTGCATTGCCAGGCTAGCCTCTGAGGAGAAAGACGCTATGCAGGGGATACTGAGAAGGGAGTGTTATAGTGTGGAGAGATGACGTGTCGTGTGACACAGACGAGAAGGAGTGTTATAACACAGAGACAAGGGTGTCACGTGGACACAGTAGAGAAGGTGTGTAGATTTACACGGAGAAAAGGGTGTCACGTGGACACAGTAGAGAAGGAGTGTTATAACACAGAGACAAGGGTGTCACATGGACACAGTAGAGAAGGAGTGTTATAACACAGAGACAAGGGTGTCACGTGGACACAGTAGAGATGGTGTGTTATAATGCAGAGACAAGGGTGTCATGTGACATGCTAGAGAAGGTGTGTTATAATCCTGAAAAGGGTGTCGTCTGTACCCTGTGAATGTCAGGTGACATGGTGTGTGAACTTATAGTTATTGTATGATATATATATATATATATATATATATATATATATATATATATATATATATATATATATATATATATATATATATATATATACCAGAGATTATGTTTTTATATGAAATATTAAAGATGATAAATTTTTGTGTTTATTTTTGTATCGTGAGCTCTTATGTTACTACTCATACAAGGCCAATCAGTGTTTTTAATAGTCTTCCTACACAGCTGAGGATATGATTAAACATGAAGGACGCAGCACCAAGTATTAAAACCTCAGTAAGGGTGCAAATATATATATTATAATCTTTCATGGTATGTGTTTATGTTTTGGTACATGTGTGGGGGAGGGGCGGCATAATGCCATGCCTAGCACTGTATATCTGTGCTCATAATATGGGAGCCTGTCTGGGAGTTTGTGTCTCCACATTGTCTCTACATGCCTGCCTTTAGTATTGTATTGCAGCCTACAAAGTCTTTCTGCGCTATTGAGCATGTTGTAATCAGCATTTGTTATAGTGGATTATGCCACCGACACGTGTAAGGTGATTGGTGACTGAACATACTCTGCAGAACTTTCCCAGACTATCTCTAAGCACTGCTGGTGAATTACTCATTCTGTTGGTAAAGAGTATGAGTGAACTCTTAGTGCTGCACAGCTTCGTGAGTGTATACTCAACAAATTAAAGGATGGCTCTAGTAACACGGCATACCAAACTGAGATTTCTGCTGCTGTGAGAGCTATTAATCACCGATCCCCACTCTGGATCCTTCAAAATGGAGGGGGACAAATTCCTGAGCAACCAAGCCAACAGCCATTTGGGGAAACGAGAAGCGAATTGTGATTGTCTTCTGGGGAGTCAACTTAGTTAGTGCTCGAGTTGGCTAAACTCAACCTTCAGACGGCCAGGGAACAACGTGCATATGCTAAGGAAAAGTTTAACAGTGAAGAAGAGGAGGCAATTTCAGCGTACTGTGGCTGACAATTTCAGTGTTCAGAAATCGGTGTTCCTAGTATAACGGTTTTCTGATTCTGAGCCTGAACAATGTTTCATGTTTTTTGGAAATCAAGCTTGAGCTTTGCAATGGCCATTCGAACATTGGGAAGCACTTGTTCATACAGCATTATACGGCAAAGCACAGGAGTTTACAGCTGTTTTGGGTAATGACGATTTCAGTAATTATGACGTTGTGAAAGCAGCTGTACTCGGTGCATATCAGAGCATTCTCGCCAAATATAGGCGAGAATTTAAAGTGAGTAAGCGTCAGTCGGGTCAGTCCTATGTGGACTTTGTTCATTGGCAATGTAAAGCATTTACAAAGTGGTACAAAGCCTCTGGTGTCATTAATTTTAGTGGGTTAGTGCAATTGGTCTAATTAACAATCTTCTTGAGTCAACTGGACCAGAGGTTCGGGTGTTCTTATAAGACCATTCAGTGGCAACTGCATTGGAGGCGGATATGCTTGCTGACACATCTGAGGTCAACTGCTCCTTGTCAGAGTGGTCCTTTAACTTTTCTTCCCAGCAGCTTAGTATGGACAGAGATCATTGTAGATGGACCTCTGAATGGATTACGATGAAAGAGCCTGGAGCTGAACCACCACGTCTGCCTCAAAGTCAGCATGATGAACCACAACATCTGCCTCAAAATCAGCATGGAGAACTATGACGTCTGCCTCAAAGTCAGCATGGGGCCAGAGACAAGAATCCAGAACCCATCTCATGTTATTAAGCCTGGTCACATGAAGGCTACTTGCCCCAAGTTAGCTAACTTGACGGCTAATGGTAAGTTGACCAGGCCACTACCATTAGGGAAAATAGCTATCCTTCCTTCTGAAGCAAATCATCAGGAAACATATGCCTACAGTCACAGCTGAGTCTCCCTTAAGAAGCATGATAGTCCCATTGGAGTATCCACTTTCAGGGATACGGGGGCTCATTGCTCCCTCTTACAAAAGGGGGTACTTCCAACTTCTGAGGAAGCCTTACCAAACTCCTCAGTGTTATTAGAAGTTTATGGGGAAGCTGTCAGTAATACACTAGGTATTTAACTGTAGGTGTATCTGGGAGATTCCCCATGAAAGATGCTGTATTATTGCTTAGCAATTAATATTCTAAATTTTAGGTATTGTCCTGAGCCCATAGTAACCACTAAAACCTCTTCTCTGGTGTTTGCCATAACTCAGGCAATGTCCAAAGAAATGTTTAAAAATAAAACTGGCCAGAGCCTTGTAAATCTAGTGAAAAGTCCCTGACCAAGCCTTCCTATTCTGGGGTCACAGGACTACCACATGTTTCTGTTTCCATGCCCAAGGACTGTCCTTTCAGGAAGAGCAGAAAATGGACTCTACTTTAGCCTCTGCTTTTAAAGCTGCCATGGGCAAATCTCGGATCACCTAGTTAAATATGAAATTAAAAATAATTCTTTACTTTGTTCAGGTACTGGTAAGGAGGTAGGGGGAACCTTATTACCAGACAGACTGGTAGCTCCCATGAAATTCAGAACTCAGGTTCTGAAAATAACTCACAATTCTTTCTTAGGAGACCATTTGGGGGTCACTAAAACTCTTATGGGAAGGTATAAGAGGAAATGTGTGTGGTTACATTCATTCCTGTTGTGATTGTTAGCAAATGGGTAAGCCAGGGCACAATATTAGACCCGCACCACTTCATCCTATACCCGCAGATGGAGAGCCATTTGCTGACTTAATTATCGACTGTGTGGGACAGTTACCAAAAGCCAAGTCAGGTAACCAATATCTGTTTACCATTTTGGATAAAATTTCTAGGTAACCCGAGGCAGTTCCTATGCATAGTATAAACACCAAGGTCATTCTTCAAGCCCTCATTAAGTTTATTTCCCACTATGCCATTCCCCAATCTGTCCCGAGTGACCAGGGCACTATTTTTACAGCAAAATCACAAATAAAAAGCTGTCCACAGCCTATCATCCTCAGCCCAAAGGCACCTTGAAACGATCTCACCAAACCCTAAAAACTATGATGCATTTTCCTACAGACTGGGATGACTCACTTCCTTTGTACGTTGCTGTACAAAAATCAATTGGGTCCAGTCCTTTGGAGCTAGTTTTTGTGCACAATATGAGAGGTTCCCTATATGTGCTCAAGGAAGGATGGATGGGAAAAGATACCTGCAAAACACCCTATGATCCTTCATTGAGATTGCATGTGGCCCATCAGCTGGCAAAAGCCAACTTCAAATCGGCTCAAAACTACATGAAACAGAGGTATGACAAAACTGCTAAATTTCGCTCCTTTAACCCTGGAGACAAGGTGTAGGTCCAGGGACCTGTGCCTGGTCACACCTTGAAAGCAAGGTTTATGGGACCAATGAAGGTAATAAAGAAAAATTCAGATTAAAACTACGTGGTAGCACCTCTTGATAAACCCAGTGTGGGTAAAGTTTACACTGTTAATCAGATTAAACTATTCTTTGAACCACCTAAGGTCCCAGTAACGACTTTGTCCTCCATTCCTGAACCTGTGAATGAACCTGATTCCCTGCACACAATTCTGGAGGTTCAAATCAGGCTCCCTAACTTAGCCATCCTCCACGATCATTGCCCCATAATTTCGGGACTTGCAGAAGACCAAACCTATCCTGACATACCTCGAATGTTCCGAAAAAAGTGCAGCCTTGGGTATTACAATGTGGACATAAGAACTGCTAAACCTATTAAACTCTCTCCCTACAGAGCTAATCCTTAAAAACAGAGGCTACCTCAGCAGGAAGTTGCATTTCTGTTAAAACACAGATTGGTGGAGGAATCGTCCAGCCCATGGGCTTCACCATACATACTTATTAAGAAGCCTGATGGAGAATTCCAGATGTGTACCGACTACCGTAAGGTGAACGAGGTCACAGTACCAGATGCTTACCCTCTTCCATGTTTGAACCATATAGTAGACTTTGTGGGTAAGGCCCCTCTTGTTTTCAAACTAGATCTCCTTAATTAAGGTTACTACAAGACACCTTTAACAGATAAAGCAAAGGAGATTTCTGCCTTCATAATTCCACAAAGTCACTATCAATATACTGTGACCCCATTTGGAATGCAGAATTCACCTGCCACATTCCGAAAATCGATCCATCAGACTATTAAAGGACTTAATTGCACTGTAACTTATCTCGATGATATAGTTGTAGCTTCTGATATGTGGGATCAACATGTGTCCAGTCTTGAATCCCTCTTTGCAAGGTTCAGAACCTTTCAACTTACTACAAACTTTGAGTAAATCCTCTTTTGGTCAATCTACTATTACTTTCTTAGGTCATAAAGTAGGTAGTGGCAAAGTGTTGGTAATTAAAAATTATCCCATTCCTCTGGTTAAAAAGTCTCTGCAAAGGTTCTTGGGAATCATAGGTTTTTATAGACGTTTTTGTAAAATCTTTGCAGATGTGGTAGCCCACCTAACCTTACTTAACAGTTATAAGAATAAATTCTGCTGGACTCCAAATTGTTAAGAGGCTTTTAACCGTGTTAAATGTCTCCTATGTGCTGCTCCCATTCTTGTCTCCCGATTTTTCAAGCATTAACTTGTATTTACAAGTTAGTGTTTGCAATTTGGGTATAGGGGCAGTGTTACTTCAAGATACTGGAGAGGGTGATCTTCAGCCTGTGGCCTACTACTCAGTCAAATCAATGGGGCTATTCCATAACTGAGAAAGAGGCCCTGGCCCTGGTACTTGCGCTGGAGCATTTTAACATCTTGAGTAGCTCATCCTATGTGGTCATCGTCTTCAGTGACTACAATCCTCTGATGTACCTCATCTCAATGAAGAACACGAACAAAGGATTGATGTGATGGGCATTGCAGTTGCAGCCTTACAACCTCATCATACGCCATGTTGCCAGCAAAGATAATGTGCTGGCTGACGTCCTCTCTAAATTGTAATTGTTAGGATGTGTTAACGACAACACGGGTAATAAGTTTTTTTTCCCCTTATGATCATAAAGTAAAATTTGAGTTAATCTGGCAATATTTTTTTTTTTTTTTAGTGAGGGTACACTTGCTTCTGTCTGCAAGTGTCTTGAACCTACACTAGCTCTACTGTCTGCTATCTCGCTCTAAGATAGTTGTCTGACTTGGAAGTCTCTCGGAATTGAGCACTACTTAATGAGCTGGATGGTTGAGAGGAAAGGCGGTTCCATTAGTATTTGGTGCCATGTGGCACACTACCCATGAAAGATACTTAGTCCTGGCTAATAGAGCCCTTTTGGGGTGGGCGTGAGGTATGCTACATTTTACTTGGCGTATGTCATACACCCATATAAACATACCTCCCAACCAGGAAACCAGGTGCTAAGGGTTTAACAACCAGGGCCCCATCGTTACACCAGTACCTTGCTCAACCAGCCAGTCACAAAACTGTGAAGCGCCGTAGAATGCTCTTGAAGTAACTTTGGCAGACTTCCTTTCCCTGCTGGTCGCTATGGTTCTTAAAGTGTCTTCTGCTTGTATTTTTGCCAGTGTTTACAGCTACGTATAAAGATACACAGCTGTAAACACTGTACATAGGCCACATACACTGTAAATACCAGCTTATTTTGGTGAAGGAAATACAATGATTTATTCTCTCTGCTGCTTTTTTGTTCGTCCTAATTAGTTATCGTGCTATGGCAAGGTGTGCAGGCCAGTAGTTTATATCTGTGTTCATAATAACTGGACTACTGTACCAGTCATCACTGTACTATTGTTTCAGTCATCACTGTACTACTGCTCCAATCATGACTGTTATACTGCTAGTCATCACTGTACTACTGTTATAGACAGCAGTATACTACTGTTCAAGTTATCACTGTAATACTGTACCATCACTGAACTACTGTACCATTACTGTATGACTGTATCATCATTGTACTACTGTACCATCACTGTGCTACTGTACCAGCCATCACTGTACTACTATGCCATCACTGTGCTACTGTACCATCACTGTACTACTGTACCATCACTGTACTACTGTACAAACCATCAGTATACTACTGTACTAACCATCACTGTACTACTGTACCATCACTGTACTACTGTACCATCACTGTACTACCGTACCAAGTATCAGTATACTACTGTACTACTGTATCAGCTATCACTGTACTACTATACCACCATAGTACTACTGTACGAACGATTACTGTACTACTGTACCATCATTGTACTACTGTACCATCACTGTACTAGTCATCACTGTACTACTGTACCATCACTGTACTACTGTACCCATCACTATACTACTGCACCAGCCATGACTGTACTACTGTACCATCACTGTACTACGGTACCAACCATCACTGTACTACTGTACCAACCATCACTATACTACTGCACCAGCCATGACTGTACTACTGTACCATCACTGTACTACGGTACCAACCATCACTGTACTACTGTATTAGCCATCACTGTACTACGGTACCAACCATCGCTGTGTTACTGTACCAGCCCTCACTGTACTACTGTACTATGTCCTACTATGCCAGCGATCACTGTACTACTGTACATGACATCACTGTACTACTGTAACAAACGTAACTGCACTACTGTACCAAACATCACTGTACTTCTGTACCAGCGATCACTGTACTACTGTATCAGCGATCACTGTACTACTGTTCCAGTGATAACTATACTACAATACCATTACTGAACTATTGTACTATGTACTACTGTACTAGCGATCACTGTATTACTGTATCAACCGTCACTGTACAACAGCACCAGCCATCTGTACTACTGTACCATAACTGTATTACTGTACCAACCATCACTGTACAATTGTACCATCACTGTACTACTGTACCATCATTGTACTACTGTACTAGCCATCACTGTACTACTGTACCAACTATCACTGTACCAATCATCACTGTACTACTGTACCAACCATCACTGTACTACTGCACCAGCTATCACTGTACTACTGTACCAATCATCACTGTACTACTGTACCAACCATCACTGTACTACTGTTCTAACCATCACTGTACCAAACATCACTACTACTGTAACAATCATCATTGTACTACTGTCCAATCACTGTACTACTGTACTAACTATCACTGTACTACAATATCAAACATCACGGTATTACTGTACCATCACTGTACTACTGTACCAAAGATCACTGTACTACTGTACCAGCCATCACTATACTACTGTACCAGCCATCACTGTACTACTGTACCAGCTATCACTGTACTACTGTACCAACCATCACTGTACTACTGTACCAACCGTCACTGTACTACTGTACCAGCCATCACTGTACTACTGTACTAACCATCACTGTACTACTGTACCAGCCATTACTGTACTACTGTACCGGCCATCACTGTACTACTGTACTAACCATCACTGTACTACAACATCAAACATCACGGTATTACTGTACCATCACTGTACTACTGTAAAAACCGTCACTGTACTACTGTACCAGCCATTACTGTACTACTGTACCGGCCATCACTGTACTACTGTACTAACCATCACTGTACTACAACATCAAACATCACGGTATTACTGTACCATCACTGTACTACTGTAAAAACCATCACTGTACTACTGTACCAGCCATTACTGTACTACTGTACCGGCCATCACTGTACTACTGTACTAACCATCACTGTACTACAACATCAAACATCACGGTATTACTGTACCATCACTGTACTACTGTAAAAACCGTCACTGTACTACTGTACCAGCCATTACTGTACTACTGTACCGGCCATCACTGTACTACTGTACTAACCATCACTGTACTACAACATCAAACATCACGGTATTACTGTACCATCACTGTACTACTGTACCAAAGATCACTGTACTACTGTAAAAACCATCACTGTGCTGCTGTACCTGCCATTACTGTACTGTACCATAATTGTACTACTGTACTATCACTGTACTAATGTACCAGCCATCATTGTACTACTATACCATCACTGTACTACTGTTCCATCAACGTACTACTGTACCGAAATCATTTTATTATTGTACGAACCATTACTGTACTACTGTACCATCATCGTACTACTGTACCAAAACTGTACTACTATACTAGTCATCACTGTACTACTGTATCAACCATCACTGTACTACTGTACCAACACTGTACTACTATACTAGTCATCACTGTACTACTGTATCAACCATCACTGTGCTACTGTACCAACCATCACTGTACTACTGTACCAACCATCACTATACTACTGTACCAGCCATTACTGTACTACTGTACCTGCCATCACTGTACTACTGTACCAGCTATCACTGTACTATTGTACCAACCATCACTGTACTACTGTACCAACCATCACTGTACTACTGTACCAAACATCACTGTACTACTGTACCCGCCATCACTGTACTACTGTACAAGCCATCACTGTACTACTGTACTAACCATCACCGTACTACTGTACCAACCGTCACTGTACTACTGTACCAGCCATTACTGTACTAATGTACCAGCCATCACTGTACTACTGTACCAGCCATCACTGTACTACTGCACCATCACTGTACTACTGTACCAATCATCACTGTACTACTATACCAACCATCACTGTACTAGTGTACCAGCCATCACTGTACTACTGTACCAGCCATAACTGTACTACTGTACCAGCCATCACTGTACTACTGTACCAGCCATCACTGTACTACTGCACCATCACTATACTACTGTACCAATCATCACTGTACTACTGCACCATCACTGTACTACTGTACCAATCATCACTGTGCTACTGCACCATCACTGTACTACTGTACCAATCATCACTGTATTACTGTAACAATCATCACTGTACTACTGTTTACCTGGAGTTTACCTGGTGAGAGTTCAGGGGGTCAACGCCCCCGCGGCACGGTCTGTGACCAGGCCTCATGGTGGATCAGAGCCTGATCAACCAGGCTGTTACTGCTGTATCACCCATCACTGTACTACTGTACCAATCATCACTGTACTACTGCACCAGCCATCACTGTTCTACTGCACAAACCATCACTGTACTACTGTACCAGCCATCACTGTACTACTGCATCAACCATCACTGTACTACAGTACCAGATATCACAGTACTACTGTACCAATCATCCCTGTACTACTGTACCAGCCATCACTGTACTACTGTATCACCCATCACTGTACTACTGTACCAATCATCACTGTACTACTGTACCAATCATCACTGTACTACTGCACCAGCCATCACTGTACTACTGTAGAAGCCATCACTGTACTACTGTACCAGCCATCACTGTACTACTGTATCAACCATCACTGTACTATTGTACCAGCCATCACTGTACTACTGCACCAGCCATCAATGTACTACTGTACCAACAATCACTGTACTACTGTACCAATCATCACTGTACTACTGTACCAACCATCACTGTACTACTGCACCAGCCATCACTGTACTACTGTACCAGCCATCAAAGTACTACTGTACCAGCTATCACTGTACTACTGTACCAGCTATCACTGTACTACTGTACCAATCATCACTGTACTACTGTACCATCCATCACTGTACTACTGTACCAGCTATCACTGTACTACTGTACCAATCATCACTGTACTACTGTACCAACCATCACTGTACTACTGCACCAGCCATCACTGTACTACTGTACCAATCATCACTGTACTACTGTACCAACCATCACTCTACTACTGTACCAGCCATCAAAGTACTACTGTACCATCCATCACTGTACTACTGTACCAGCCATCACTGTGCTACTTTACCAACCATCACAGTACTACTGTACATCACAGTACTACTGTACATCACAGTACTACTGTACATCACAGTACTACTGTACCAGCCATCACGGTACTACTGTACCAGCCACCTCTGTACTACTGTACCAGCCATCAAAATAGTACTGTACCAGCCATCAAAATAGTACTGTACCAGCCATCACGGTACTACTGTACCAGCCATCACGGTGCTACTGTACCAGCCATCACTGTACTACTGTACCAGCCATCACGATACTACTGTACCAGACATCACTGCACTACTGTACCAGCCATCACGATACTACTGTACCAGCCATCACTGCACTACTGTACCAGCCATCACTGTACTACTGTACCAGCCATCACGGTACTACTGTACCAGCCATCACGGTACTACTGTACCAGCCATCACTGTGCTACTGTACCAGCCATCACGATACTAATGTACCAGCCATCACCGCACTACTGTACCAGCCATCACTGTACTACTGTACCAGCCATCACTGTACTACTGTACCTGCCATCACGGTACTACTGTACTAGCCATCACTGTACTACTGTACCAGCCATCACCGTACTACTGTATCAATCATCACAATACCAGCCATCACTGTACTACTGTAACAGCCATCAAGGTACTACTGTACCAGCCATCACTGTACTACTGTACCAGCCATCACTGTACTACTGTAGAAGAAATCACTGTACTACTGTACCAGCCATCACTGTACTACTGTATCAATCATCACTGTACTACTGTACCAGCCATCACTGTACTACTGTAATTGCCATCACGGTACTACTGTATCAGCCATCACTGTACTACTGTACCAGCCATCACTGTACTACTGTACCAGCCATCACTGTATTACTGTAACAGCGCTCAGGGTACTACTGTACCAGCCCTCACGGTACTACTGTACCAGATATCACTGTACTACTGTACCAGCCATCACTGTAGTACTGTATCAATCATCACTGTACTACTGTACCAGCCATCACTGTACTACTGTAATAGCCATCACGGTACTACTGTATCAGCCATCACTGTACTACTGTACTAGCCATCACTGTACTACTGTACCAGCCATCACTGTATTACTGTACCAGCGCTCACGGTACTACTGTACCAGCCCTCACGGTACTACTGTACCAGCCATCACTGTACTACTGTACCAGCCATCACTGTACTACTGTATCAATCATCACTGTACTACTGTACCAGCCATCACTGTACTACTGTAATAGCCATCACGGTACTACTGTATCAGCCATCCCTGTACTACTGTACCAGCCATCACTGTACTACTGCACCAGCCATCACGGTACTACTGTACCAGCCATCACTGTGCTACTGTACCAGCCATCACGATACTAATGTACCAGCCATCACCGCAGTACTGTAGCAGCCATCACTGTACTACTGTACCAGCCATCACTGTACTACTGTACCTGCCATCACGGTACTACTGTACTAGCCATCACTGTACTACTGTACCAGCCATCACCGTACTACTGTATCAATCATCACAATACCAGCCATCACTGTACTACTGTAACAGCCATCAAGGTACTACTGTACCAGCCATCACTGTACTACTGTACCAGCCATCACTGTACTACTGTAGAAGCCATCACTGTACTACTGTACCAGCCATCACTGTACTACTGTATCAATCATCACTGTACTACTGTACCAGCCATCACTGTACTACTGTAATTGCCATCACGGTACTACTGTATCAGCCATCACTGTACTACTGTACCAGTCATCACTGTACTACTGTACCAGCCATCACTGTATTACTGTACCAGCGCTCAGGGTACTACTGTACCAGCCCTCACGGTACTACTGTACCAGCCATCACTGTACTACTGTACCAGCCATCACTGTAGTACTGTATCAATCATCACTGTACTACTGTACCAGCCATCACTGTACTACTGTAATAGCCATCACGGTGTACTGTATCAGCCATCACTGTACTACTGTACTAGCCATCACTGTACTACTGTACCAGCCATCACTGTATTACTGTACCAGCGCTCACGGTACTACTGTACCAGCCCTCACGGTACTACTGTACCAGCCATCACTGTACTACTGTACCAGCCATCACTGTACTACTGTATCAATCATCACTGTAGTACTGTACCAGAAATCACTGTACTACTGTAATAGCCATCACGGTACTACTGTATCAGCCATCCCTGTACTACTGTACCAGCCATCACTGTACTACTGTACCAGCCATCACTGTATTACTGTACCAGCGCTCACAGTACTACTGTACCAGCCCTCACGGTACTACTGTACCAGCCATCACTGTACTACTGTACCAGCCATCACTGTACTACTGTATCAATCATCACTGTACTACTGTACCAGCCATCACTGTACTACTGTATCAGTCATCACTGTACTACTGTACCAGCCATCACTGTACTACTGTACCAGCCATCACTGTACTACTGTAGAAGCCATCACTGTACTACTGTACCAGCCATCACTGTACTACTGTATCAATCATCACTGTACTACTGTACCAGCCATCACTGTACTACTGTAATTGCCATCACGGTACTACTGTATCAGCCATCACTGTACTACTGTACCAGCCATCACTGTACTACTGTACCAGCCATCACTGTATTACTGTAACAGCGCTCAGGGTACTACTGTACCAGCCCTCACGGTACTACTGTACCAGCCATCACTGTACTACTGTACCAGCCATCACTGTAGTACTGTATCAATCATCACTATACTACTGTACCAGCCATCACTGTACTACTGTAATAGCCATCACGGTACTACTGTATCAGCCATCACTGTACTACTGTACTAGCCATGACTGTACTACTCTACCAGCCATCATTGTATTACTGTACCAGCGATCACGGTACTACTGTACCAGCCCTCACGGTACTACTGTACCAGCCATCACTGTACTACTGTACCAGCCATCACTGTAGTACTGTATCAATCATCACTGTACTACTGTACCAGCCATCACTGTACTACTGTAATAGCCATCACGGTGTACTGTATCAGCCATCACTGTACTACTGTACTAGCCATCACTGTACTACTGTACCAGCCATCACTGTATTACTGTACCAGCGCTCACGGTACTACTGTACCAGCCCTCACGGTACTACTGTACCAGCCATCACTGTACTACTGTACCAGCCATCACTGTACTACTGTATCAATCATCACTGTAGTACTGTACCAGAAATCACTGTACTACTGTAATAGCCATCACGGTACTACTGTATCAGCCATCCCTGTACTACTGTACCAGCCATCACTGTACTACTGTACCAGCCATCACTGTATTACTGTACCAGCGCTCACAGTACTACTGTACCAGCCCTCACGGTACTACTGTACCAGCCATCACTGTACTACTGTACCAGCCATCACTGTACTACTGTATCAATCATCACTGTACTACTGTACCAGCCATCACTGTACTACTGTATCAGTCATCACTGTACTACTGTACCAGCCATCACTGTACTACTGTACCAGCCATCACTGTACTACTGTAGAAGCCATCACTGTACTACTGTACCAGCCATCACTGTACTACTGTATCAATCATCACTGTACTACTGTACCAGCCATCACTGTACTACTGTAATTGCCATCACGGTACTACTGTATCAGCCATCACTGTACTACTGTACCAGCCATCACTGTACTACTGTACCAGCCATCACTGTATTACTGTAACAGCGCTCAGGGTACTACTGTACCAGCCCTCACGGTACTACTGTACCAGCCATCACTGTACTACTGTACCAGCCATCACTGTAGTACTGTATCAATCATCACTATACTACTGTACCAGCCATCACTGTACTACTGTAATAGCCATCACGGTACTACTGTATCAGCCATCACTGTACTACTGTACTAGCCATGACTGTACTACTCTACCAGCCATCATTGTATTACTGTACCAGCGATCATCACTGTACCAGCCCTCACGGTACTACTGTACCAGCCATCACTGTACTACTGTACCAGCCATCACTGTACTACTGTATCAATCATCACTGTACTACTGTACCGGCCATCACTGTACTACTGTATCAATCATCACTGTACTACTGTACCAGCCATCACTGTACTACTGTAATAGCCATCACGGTACTACTTTATCAGCCATCACTGTACTACTGTACCAGCCATCACTGTATTACTGTACCAGCCATCACTGTACTACTGTACCAGCCATCACTGTACTACTGTATCAATCATCACTGTACTACTGTACCGGCCATCACTGTACTACTGTATCAATCATCACTGTACTACTGTACCAGCCATCACTGTACTACTGTAATAGCCATCACGGTACTACTGTACTCAGCCATCACTGTACTACTGTACCAGCCATCACTGTACTACTGTATCAATAATCAGCCACCAGCCATCACTGTACTACTGTACCAGCCATCACTGTACTACTGTACCAGCCATCACTGTACTACTGTACCAGCCATCACTGTACTACTGTACCAGCCATCACTGTACTACTGTACCAGCCATCACTGTACTACTGTACCAGCCATCACTGTACTACTGTAACAGCCATCACTGTACTACTGTAATAGCCATCACGGTACTACTTTATCAGCCATCACTGTACTACTGTACCAGCCATCACTGTATTACTGTACCAGCCATCACTGTACTACTGTACCAGCCATCACTGTACTACTGTACCAGCCATCACTGTACTACTGTACCAGCCATCACTGTACTACTGTACCAGCCATCACTGTACTACTGTACCAGCCATCACTGTACTACTGTACCAGCCATCACTGTACTACTGTACCAGCCATCACTGTACTACTGTACCAGCCATCACTGTACTACTGTACCAACCATCACTGTACTACTGTACCAGCCATCACTGTACTACTGTATCAACCATCACTGTACTACTGTACCAGCCATCACTGTACTACTGTATCAACCATCACTGTACTACTGTACCAGCCATCACTGTACTACTGTACCAGCCATCACTGTATTACTGTACCAGCCATCACTGTACTACTGTACCAGCCATCACTGTACTACTGTACCAGCCATCACTGTACTACTGTACCAGCCATCACTGTACTACTGTACCAGCCATCACTGTACTACTGTATCAACCATCACTGTACTACTGTATCAACCGTCAACCACATCAATAACGAAATCATCAACTACGTCGTCAACCACCACATGAAATACCTTAAGAACCACCACAACAACCACCTCAACAACCACCTCAACAACATCAACCACCACAACAACCACCTCAACAACCACCTCAACAACCACCACAACAACCACCTCAACAACCACCACAACAACCACCTCAACAACCACCACATCAACCACCTCAACAACCACCACAACAACAACAACCACCACAACAACCACCACAACAACCACCTCAACAACCACCACAACAACAACAACCACCACAACAACCACCACAACAACCACCTCAACAACCACCACAACAACCACCTCACCAACCACCACAACAACCGCCTCAACAACCACCACAACAACCACCACAACAACCACCACAACAACCACCTCAACAACCACCACAACAACAACAACCACCTCACCAACCACCACAACAACCACCTCAACAACCACCACAACAACCACCTCAACAACCACCACATCAACCACCTCAACATCAACCACCACAACAACCACCTCAACAACCACCACAACAACCACCACAACAACCACCTCACCAACCACCACAACAACCACCTCAACATCAACCACCACAACAACCACCTCAACAACCACCACAACAACCACCTCACCAACCACCACAACAACCACCTCAACAACCACCACATCAACCACCTCAACATCAACCACCACAACAACCACCTCAACAACCACCACAACAACCACCTCAACAACCACCACAACAACCACCTCACCAACCACCACAACAACCACCTCAACAACCACCACAACAACAACAACCACCTCACCAACCACCACAACAACCACCTCAACAACCACCACAACAACCACCTCAACAACCACCACATCAACCACCACAACAACCACCACAACAACAACAACCACCACAACAACCACCACAACAACCACCTCAACAACCACCACAACAACCACCTCACCAACCACCACAACAACCACCTCAACAACCACCACATCAACCACCTCAACATCAACTACCACATCAATAAAACCTTAAACCTCGTAATAATCAATAATATTTACGATACATTACTCGTAGTGTTATTAAAACCATGTCAATATATACACTAATAATTCCCAGCAATTATACATGTAGATAATCTGTGATAATTACTCAATTATAAAGTCAATAACGTAAAAAAATGTATATTCCTGTTGCTATTGTTTTAGTAGTTGTTAAAGCAGTGTAGGTAATACTGAGAATACTTTGTAATAATACTGGCAGGAGGCAGCCATGCAGTGTGGCAGCCATCTTGTTGGTGAGTCGGGAGTCAGGCAGCACCATGCAGGACGTGGTGGTGTGTGTGTGTGTGTGTGTGTGTGTGTGTGTGTGTGTGTGTGTGTGTGTGTGTGTGTGTGTGTGTGTGTGTGTGTGTGTGTGTGTGTGTGTGTGTGTGTGTGTGTGTGTGTGTGTGTGTGTGTGTGTGTGTGTGTGTGTGTGTGTGTGTGTGTGTGTGTGTGTGTGTGTGTGTGTGTGTGTGTGTGTGTGTGTGTGTGTGTGTGTGTGTGTGTGTGTGTGTGTGTGTGTGTGTGTGTGTGTGTGTGTGTGTGTGTGTGTGTGTGTGTGTGTGTGGGTGTGTGTGTGTGTGTGTGTGTGTGTGTGTGTGTGTGTGTGTGTGTGTGTGTGTGTGTGTGTGTGTGTGTGTGTGTGTGTGTGTAGGGGGGGAAGCTTGTGGGGTTGTGGGAGGGTGTGAGTGAGGTGATTGTGGGAGTGTTGGGATGTGTGGGGGGTGTGGAGATTTGTGAGAGTGTGGGAAGGGTGCTGGGGAGTGTGGGAGTTATGAGGGAGAGTGTGGGAGTTGTGAAGGAGAGTGTGGGAGCTGTGAGGGAGAGTGTGGGAGCTGTGAGGGAGAGTGTGGGAGCTGTGAGGGAGAGTGTGGGAGCTGTGAGGGAGAGTGTGGGAGCTGTGAGGGAGAGTGTGAGAGTTGTGAGGGAGAGTGTGGGAGCTGTGAGGGAACGTGTGGGAGCTGTGAGGGAGAGTGTGGTGAAGGCAGCAGACAAGGGAGAGTGTGGTGAAGGCAGCAGACAAGGGAGAGTGTGGTGAAGGCAGCAGACAAGGGAGAGTGTGGTGAAGGCAGCAGACAAGGGAGAGTGTGGTGAAGGCAGCAGACAAGGGAGAGTGTGGTGAAGGCAGCAGACAAGGGAGAGTGTGGTGAAGGCAGCAGACAAGGGAGAGTGTGGTGAAGGCAGCAGACAAGGGAGAGTGTGGTGAAGGCAGCAGACAAGGGAGAGTGTGGTGAAGGCAGCAGACAAGGGAGTGTGTGGTGAAGGCAGCAGACAAGGGAGAGTGTGGTGAAGGCAGCAGACAAGGGAGAGTGTGGTGAAGGCAGCAGACAATGGAGAGTGTGGTGAAGGCAGCAGACAAGGGAGAGTGTGGTGAAGGCAGCAGACAATGGAGAGTGTGGTGAAAGCAGCAGACAATGGAGAGTGTGGTGAAGGCAGCAGACAAGGGAGAGTGTGGTGAAGGCAGCAGACAAAGGAGAGTGTTGTGACGGCAGCAGACAAGGGAGAGCGTGGTGAAGGCAGCAGACAAGGGAGAGTGTGGTAAAGGCAGCAGATAAGGGAGTGTGTGGTGAAGGCAGCAGACAAGGGAGAGTGTGGTGAAAGCAGCAGACAAGGGAGTGTGTGGTGAAGGCAGCAGACAAGGGAGTGTGTGGTGAAAGCAGCAGACAAGGGAGAGTGTGGTGAAGGCAGCAGACAAGGGAGAGTGTGGTGAAGGCAGCAGACAAGGGAGAGTGTGGTGAAGGCAGCAGACAAGCGAGTGTGTGGTGCAGACAGCAGACAAGGGAGAGTGTGGTGAAGGCAGCAGACAAAGGAGAGTGTTGTGGCGGCAGCAGACAAGGGAGAGTGTGGTGAAGGCAGCAGACAAGGGAGTGTGTGGTGAAGGCAGCAGACAAGGGAGAGTGTGGTGAAGGCAGCAGACAAGGGAGAGTGTGGTGAAGGCAGCAGACAAGGAAGAGTGTGATGAAGGCAGCAGACAAGGGAGTGTGTGGTGAAGGTAGCAGACAAGGGAGTGTGTGGTGAAGGCAGCAGACAAAGGAGAGTGTGGTGAAGGCAGCAGACAAGGGAGAGTGTGATGAAGGCAGCAGACAAGGGAGAGTGTGGTGAAGGCAGCAGACAAGGGAGAGTGTGGTGAAGGCAGCAGACAAGGGAGAGTGTGGTGAAGGCAGCAGACAAGGGAGAGTGTGGTAAAGGCAGCAGACAAGGGAGAGTGTGGTAAAGGCAGCAGACAAGGGAGAGTGTGGTGAAGGCAGCAGTCAAGGGAGTGTGTGGTGAAGGCAGCAGACAAGGGAGTGTGTGGTGCAGACAGCAGACAAGGGAGAGTGTGGTGAACGCAGCAGACAAAGGAGAGTGTTGTGACGGCAGCAGACAAGGGAGAGTGTGGTGAAGGCAGCAGTCAAGGGAGTGTTTGGTGAAGGCAGCAGACAAGGGAGTGTGTGGTGCAGACAGCAGACAAGGGAGAGTGTGGTGAACGCAGCAGACAAAGGAGAGTGTTGTGACGGCAGCAGACAAGGGAGAGTGTGGTGAAGGCAGCAGACAAGGGAGTGTGTGGTGAAGGCAGCAGACAAGCGAGTGTGTGGTGCAGACAGCAGACAAGGGAGAGTGTGGTGAACGCAGCAGACAAAGGAGAGTGTTGTGACGGCAGCAGACAAGGGAGAGTGTGGTGAAGGCAGCAGACAAGGGAGTGTGTGGTGAAGGCAGCAGACAAGGGAGAGTGTGGTGAAGGCAGCAGACAAGGGAGAGTGTGGTGAAGGCAGCAGACAAGGGAGAGTGTGGTGAAGGCAGCAGACAAGGGAGTGTGTGGTGAAGGCAGCAGACAAGGGAGTGTGTGGTGAAGGCAGCAGACAAGGGAGAGTGTGGTGAAGGCAGCAGACAAGGGAGAGTGTGGTGAAGGCAGCAGACATGGGAGAGTGTGGTGAACGCAGCAGACAAAGGAGAGTGTTGTGACGGCAGCAGACAAGGGAGAGTGTGGTGAAGGCAGCAGTCAAGGGAGTGTTTGGTAAAGGCAGCAGACAAGGGAGAGTGTGGTGAAGGCAGCAGTCAAGGGAGTGTGTGGTGAAGGCAGCAGACAAGGGAGTGTGTGGTGCAGACAGCAGACAAGGGAGAGTGTGGTGAACGCAGCAGACAAAGGAGAGTGTTGTGACGGCAGCAGACAAGGGAGAGTGTGGTGAAGGCAGCAGTCAAGGGAGTGTTTGGTGAAGGCAGCAGACAAGGGAGTGTGTGGTGCAGACAGCAGACAAGGGAGAGTGTGGTGAACGCAGCAGACAAAGGAGAGTGTTGTGACGGCAGCAGACAAGGGAGAGTGTGGTGAAGGCAGCAGACAAGGGAGTGTGTGGTGAAGGCAGCAGACAAGCGAGTGTGTGGTGCAGACAGCAGACAAGGGAGAGTGTGGTGAACGCAGCAGACAAAGGAGAGTGTTGTGACGGCAGCAGACAAGGGAGAGTGTGGTGAAGGCAGCAGACAAGGGAGTGTGTGGTGAAGGCAGCAGACAAGGGAGAGTGTGGTGAAGGCAGCAGACAAGGGAGAGTGTGGTGAAGGCAGCAGACAAGGGAGAGTGTGGTGAAGGCAGCAGACAAGGGAGTGTGTGGTGAAGGCAGCAGACAAGGGAGTGTGTGGTGAAGGCAGCAGACAAGGGAGAGTGTGGTGAAGGCAGCAGACAAGGGAGAGTGTGGTGAAGGCAGCAGACATGGGAGAGTGTGGTGAAGGCAGCAGACAAGGGAGAGTGTGGTGAAGGCAGCAGACAAGGGAGAGTGTGGTGAAGGCAGCAGACAAGGGAGTGTGTGGTGAAGGCAGCAGACAAGGGAGAGACAGAACACGTGGTACAGGTAACACAAAGAGGTAAGAAGGCACAAGGAAGGAGGGAACATAGAGAGAACATGGAGGGAGGGGAAGGTCGGAAGAGCAGCTGCTACTCTCACAAGGAAAGAGCAGAGGGAGTAAAGGGATGGAGGTAGTACAGAAGGAGTGAGTACGAAGATCAGGGGGGATGAAGGGATGGAGGTAATAGAGAAACAGTGAGGAGTACAAGAACAAGAACAAAATATTTGAGTTATAGACCTGATATAAAGCTCTCTCTTTATTTGCATCTATATATATATATATATATATATATATATATATATATATATATATATATATATATATATATATATATATATATATATATATATATATATATATATATATATATATATATATATATATATATATATATATATATATATATATATATATATATATATATATATATATATATATAAAATATATATATGTCGTGCCGAATATGTAAAACTGGTCAATTAGCAAGAACTCATTTAATATTAAGTCCTTTCTAAAATTTTCTCTTGTACGTTTAAAGATATATTTTTTTCATTAATGTTAATGTAAAAAATTTTAATTTTGCACCAAAAGAATCTTAAAAAACTTACCTAACCTTATCATAACAAGTATAATTTATTTTAGACTAATTCAAATAAATATACTTTAGATTTGTTTATAATAATTTAATACTAAGCAAACACAGTGAAATATATTTTTTTCGTTAGGTTCAGAATGATTTTGGCGAAATTATTGCATACTCAAATTTTCACTTGTCCTATATGGCAAGATGAGCGTTGCTATTTAAGCCAAGATCGCAAGTTCTGCCTATTCGGCACGACATATATATATATATATATATATATATATATATATATATATATATATATATATATATATATATATATATATATATATATATATATATATATATATATATATATATATATATATATATATATACGCCAGCTGACGGCCTGAGAGAGTCTGGGTATGAATGGTTACCTTGAAGGGGTAACGAAGCCAGTTGCCAACTCTTCCCTGACAAGTCAGAGTACCGCAGCATACCTACCAATCACCAGATGATCTAGCATTTGATGCCATCACTAGATGACTCTGGTTCTCATAACCTGTAACTGGCAAAGATGACTACAGGACTTGTGGTTAGTCTCGTGAGTGCAGAATTGTACTCGGTTAATGCAACAAAGAAGGAGTAGGCAACTAAGGAGGGAGGTAGTAAGGAAGGAAACAATAGGGAAGGAAGGAGAGAGGATAAGTATTGAGGGAGTGATTAGATGGAGAAGGAGGAGGGAGTCGAGAGGGAGCCGGAAGGAGGGAGCTGGAAAGCAGGAAGAAGGGAGAGAGAGAGTGTGGGAGAGTGGTACATGTGGTAGGAAGGATCTGAAGGACAAGGGAAGAAGGGTTCCTTGGTGCTGGTGAAGTGCTCGTGGTCGCAGGAACCGGATCCTTCCCTTCTCTGAATTAAATCTGATTATCTACCTTTCCCAAACTGCTGTGTGACCCAAATAGGTTTAACGCTTCTTCATGAATATAACAACAAGGGATGCAGGACTCGAGACTCGGGATACTCATCAAAATTCTCATCAGAATTAATGACAAACTTTATGGTTGGTTAGTTTACTGGATTTAAAACCTATTAACAGTGGTTATAATTATAACCATAATTTTTAAAGTGATGGACCGGTAAGCCAGGGGAAGGCCTCGGTCAGATGACCAAAAGCTCCAGTGGCGGGTCATCATATGACCAAGACCCGCGTCAGGACACACTTGTCCTGTTTCCTGACAAACCTTACCTAACCTAACCTTTTAGCCTATTGACTATGCAAGGTTTATCAAGGCTACATATAACCTGTTCACCACCAGTCAAGAATACTTCCATCCCTAAAATACATTTTAAAGTAAAAGTTCACTTTACAGTATATACACCGAGAAGCATACACTTCTTGGTGTATATAATCTTAATTCTCCTTCAAAAATGAATTCCATAAACAGAAATTCGGCTACACCATGTGAAGCTTCTCTGTCACTCGTGCTCACCAACCTGTACCTGGAATACTACGAGTTTACACTTTTACTCACCATCAAACCTGACCCTATAGGAATGAACGTAATCATCAGCAAATTCAATGTATTTTCTAGCCTTTCAGGACTCTGAAGTTGGCAGCCACACCTCTGTCATCCCTGCTCTATTGGGGATAAGTATCAAGCAGTGCGCATGTATGAGTACTCCTACATCACTTGTTTTCCAGCTATCCACACTTGAAAGCTAATTTACATCTTAAAGTTTACGGTTGTCATTGTATCTGCATAGTTGGGGCGACTGTTGCGAGGCTTCTCTTGATGATGTTAACATTTTCATGCCTTGCAATCTTTTCTCCATAACTTATGAGAACACAATACACTAATCGGTCTACCAATATAGTGCCGCAGATACCCCTGTGTTTGGTAAGGAAAGGGGGTGGGGGAAGGCAAATTGGAACACCAATACAAATAGTCTGACGGTCAAAGAAAGTGCCTAGAAGGAAATTAGGCAGTGAACAGAAAATCTCTCGCATGATGGGCTCTCACGGACAGGAGGAGAGTCCATCTCAGAGTCCATCTCCAACACACTCTCAAGCATTGTTGGTGAGGCTATATTCTCCACTATTGGTGGTTTGTGGTTGTTGGGGAGAATTGGTCTGGTTGAGCAGCCTCTTAGAGAGTCCAAGAGCCTGACTCCACAATGAACTTTTTTTTCACAGTTGAACTGAGAGACTAAGAGTGTTCTGAACCTCAGAACCGTCGCTGCGGTGCTCAAGGAAAATTGCTGCTGCTAATTCCTTGGGTTCCAAACTTGAAGGCAAGAATACCTCGAGTGCTATCTTTTTGCCTTGCATAAAATATGTCTCCAAATCTGACTAGAAGTATAGCTTGGTTCTGCTCTCCATCTTCTAGGGTTTGGCTGAGACTATTATATTCATTTAATTTTGGCTTGTCATGTGCGGGTGTACAACTTAGGAAATATGCCAGACTGAGCAAGCTCAGATACTGTGAGAAGGAATAAGGTATGTACAGCTACGGTAGAATGTCCATTCATAGGTCCATCCTCCTCAGATCATCCAGTTTGTCCTTGAGAATTTCATTAATGGTATTAGTTCCTAGAGGTGCTCCAAGCAGGATGCTGTCAGTGAGGATAATCGTTGATGCACCCAATAGTATGGTTTTCACTGCATCATCTAAAATTATTTCACATTTGGATGGATTAAGGACGAGTACCATGAGAAAGACCTGCTAAAAAGGGACTCCACTGTGAATGTCAGTGTGCCTTCAACCAGGAACTAGGATGTCAGTCTCTCAGTCTGAAAGTAATATCTCTAACTGCTGTGCAGAACAAAAATGTGGCTAAAACATTCTTCGATGGAGTGATTTCATGCATCTATACAGAAGCATCACTTCTTGCTATATCCAGCCGAAATAAAATGGAAGAGGCTGGGAAAATGCGTTCGATTGGCTGTTAATATCACATTTCTTTTTAGTAGAACAATACATTCCTGAAGTCTAGCTCTAATACTGAATTGTCTCCAGGTAGGTTAGATACACATCCTTGCAGCAAGAACCGCTGCTTCTCTGCCCTGAGGGACTCCAAAGCCAGACTGAATTTAATAAGGTGGCGGCGAAGAATGTCGTCCACGGCATTGGGCCTAATTCCCTCATTTTTCATTTTCAGGGAACAAAGGGATGCACCACAGAACAAGTGTTCTATTTCATCGGGTATTAGATCAACAAGGAAGTTGTTAATGAACCCTGTGATCTCTGCCATCCCTTGTAGAACTTAGTTAACCATCTCCTTCAAGTGCTGAGTTCTTATTCCAGCAGTGTGGCCCCCCAGCAGAGCCCGAAGAGACACGACTGTTTTATAAACCTTAGATTCTTTCCTAAACAATGGCTCCGCATTAGAAACACTCGTGTCAGAAATGATGGCGCCCCAAACAGTGTACATAAAACAGTTATTTGTTGGTTTTCTGTGTATTTTGAATTTAAAATCATGGTTTTCCTTAATATACAGAAAACCAACAAATAACCGTTCTTACCTGGAGTTTACCTGGAGAGAGTTCCGGGGGTCAACGCCCCCGCGGCCCGGTCTGTGACCAGGCCTCCTGGTGGATCAGCGCCTGATCAACCAGGCTGTTGCTGCTGGCTGCACGCAAACCAACGTACGAGCCACAGCCCGGCTGATCAGGAACTGACTTTAGGTGCTTGTCCAGTGCCAGCTTGAAGACTGCCAGGGGTCTGTTGGTAATCCCCCTTATGTGTGCTGGGAGGCAGTTGAACAGTCTCGGGCCCCTGACACTTATTGTATGGTCTCTTAACGTGCTAGTGACACCCCTGCTTTTCATTGGGGGGATGGTGCATCGTCTGCCGAGTCTTTTGCTTTCGTAGTGAGTGATTTTCGTGTGCAAGTTCGGTACTAGTCCCTCTATTATTTTCCAGGTGTATATAATCATGTATCTCTCCCTCCTGCGTTCCAGGGAATACAGGTTTAGGAACCTCAAGCGCTCCCAATAATTGAGGTGTTTTATCTCCGTTATGCGGGCCGTGAAAGTTCTCTGTACATTTTCTAGGTCGGCAATTTCACCTGCCTTGAAAGGTGCTGTTAGAGTGCAGCAATATTCCAGCCTAGATAGAACAAGTGACCTGAAGAGTGTCATCATGGGCTTGGCCTCCCTAGTTTTGAAGGTTCTCATTATCCATCCTGTCATTTTTCTAGCAGATGCGATTGATACAATGTTATGGTCCTTGAAGGTGAGATCCTCCGACATAATCACTCCCAGGTCTTTGACGTTGGTGTTTCGCTCTATTTTGTGGCCAGAATTTGTTTTGTACTCTGATGAAGATTTAATTTCCTCATGTTTACCGTATCTGAGTAATTGAAATTTCTCATCGTTGAACTTCATATCGTTTTCTGCAGCCCACTGAAAGATTTGGTTGATGTCTGCCTGGAGCCTTGCAGTGTCTGCAATGGAAGACACTGTCATGCAGATTCGGGTGTCATCTGCAAAGGAAGACACGGTGCTGTGTCTGACATCCTTGTCTATGTCGGATATGAGGATGAGGAACAAGATGGGAGCTATTACTGTGCCTTGTGGAACAGAGCTTTTCACCGTAGCTGCCTCGGACTTTACTCTGTTGACGACTACTCTCTGTGTTCTGTTAGTGAGGAAATTATAGATCCATCGACCGACTTTTCCTGTTATTCCTTTAGCGCGCATTTTGTGCGCTATTACGCCATGGTCACACTTGTCGAAGGCTTTTGCAAAGTCTGTATATATTACATCTGCATTCTTTTTGTCTTCTAGTGCATTTAGGACCTTGTCGTAGTGATCCAGTAGTTGAGACAGACAGGAGCGACCTGTTCTAAACCCATGTTGCCCTGGGTTGTGTAACTGATGGGTTTCTAGATGGGTGGTGATCTTGCTTCTTAGGACCCTTTCAAAGATTTTTATGATATGGGATGTTAGTGCTATTGGTCTGTAGTTCTTTGCTGTTGCTTTACTGCCCCCTTTGTGGAGTGGGGCTATGTCTGTTGTTTTTAGTAACTGAGGGACGACCCCCGTGTCCATGCTCCCTCTCCATAGGATGGAAAAGGCTCGTGATAGGGGCTTCTTGCAGTTCTTGATGAACACAGAGTTCCATGAGTCTGGCCCTGGGGCAGAGTGCATGGGCATGTCATTTATCGTCTGTTCGAAGTCATTTGGCGTCAGGATAACATCGGATAGGCTTGTGTTAATCAAATTTTGTGGCTCTCTCATAAAAAATTCATTTTGATCTTCGACTCTCAGTCTGGTTAGCGGCTTGCTAAAAACTGAGTCATATTGGGACTTGAGTAGCTCACTCATTTCCTTGCTGTCATCTGTGTAGGACCCATCTTGTTTAAGTAGGGGCCCAATACTGGACGTTGTTCTCGATTTTGATTTGGCATAGGAGAAGAAATACTTTGGGTTTCTTTCGATTTCATTTATGGCTTTTAGTTCTTCCCGCGATTCCTGACTCCTAAAGGATTCTTTTAGCGTAAGTTCGATGCTTGCTATTTCTCTGACCAGTGTCTCCCTGCGCATTTCAGATATATTGACCTCTTTTAGCCGCTCTGTTATTCTTTTCCGTCGCCTGTAAAGGGAGCGCCTGTCTCTTTCTATTTTACATCTACTCCTCCTTTTTCTTAGAGGAATAAGCCTTGTGCATACATCGAGTGCCATTATTCTTCACATCAGTACTGTCATTAATATTTCTGAGAGCTCTGCTTATTTGCAGCCTAGAATTCACAGATGAAGAACTCTTGAAGATTTACGAAATAGCTAATGATTTAAAATAACCAAAATACTTAACTGATAAATCCCTTAAAATTGCTAAATATACATTTTGCTATTAAAAAAATAGGACAGTTATATTCATACAAGAATATGCTGTTGATATATGAAAACCTTTTTGATATATATTGTCTACTTAAGAATTTTAAAATCAAACTTCAAAAATACTCATAGTGTTAAAAATAACATTTGATTAAAAATTCCCCAAAAATGCTGATGGCTGTCTACAAGATTCTCTGTAAAAAATATATTAGTTTATTACGGGCATACTAAAAAAAAAAAAAAGGTCATGAACTAAGATTACAACAAGACAGATACGGCATTAGAACTGGACAAGTTTACTGACAAGAGGGAAACAACGAGTGATGGTACGTAACAAGGTGTCAGAGTGGCGCTTCTCACAGATTTTAACCACCCAGTTCATTTTCAAAAAACCGAGAAAGTTATATCAAGCAGGTCTATGGTTGAGAGAAATATAACTGAATCAAGTTTCATAAAAAAAGTATTATTTTTAATATGAATAATAATTAGGGTTATATAAATTAGATTCATCTATAATTTAATAAAATTTGTGAATAATTTAAGGTATGTGTGACAGGTCCTCGACACTCCCACCTGTATCATACTGGGACGAGTGTAATGTTGCAGGTGACATCTCAACCTTATAAACCTTCTACTGTTCTATTATATTTACAGGTCCGTGATAATGTGAGAAATTACGAAAGTGCCTCTATGTTCAGTATTCACAGTGGTTGTTTTGCATCCACCTATCTAAATATATATATATATATATATATATATATATATATATATATATATATATATATATATATATATATATATATATATATATATATATATATATATATATATATATATATATATATATATATATATATATATATATATATATATATATATATATATATATGCAATAAGATCACAGTAAACGGGTGATTTCAGAATATACAAAACAACCACTGTGAAAGAATAATGAAATTCTAAGCGCTTTCGTGACTACTCACATTATCAAGGAACAATAAAAGTGATGCATCAAAGGAAGGCATATAAAGGGTCTAGACTACACCTCACCATCACATCCCACAACAAAGCAACACCTGATGTGCGACTCATAAGAAAGGGAACACTGCAGCAGGCCCGCTGGCCAAACTAGACAGGTCCTTCACTCAACCCACAAACAAACTATTCTACCCAAGAATTAAGATTTATTATTTGTCCAATGTATTATTAAATTCTTCCCAAATTATATTAATTATAAATGAATCTAATTTATATAAACCAAAGGAAATATTCATTTTTTTTTTTTTTTATTATCACACCGGCCGATTCCCACCAAGGCAGGGTGGCCCGAAAAAGAAAAACTTTCACCATCATTCACTCCATCACTGTCTTGCCAGAAGGGTGCTTTACACTACAGTTTTTAAACTGCAACATTAACACCCCTCCTTCAGAGTGCAGGCACTGTACTTCCCATCTCCAGGACTCAAGTCCGGCCTGCCGGTTTCCCTGAATCCCTTCATAAATGTTACTTTGCTCACACTCCAACAGCACGTCAAGTATTAAAAACCATTTGTCTCCATTCACTCCTATCAAACACGCTCACGCATGCCTGCTATGGGACACGTAAGTGCTGTCTGATAGTCTTAAATTACCTCCTCTTTCCTCATACACATATTCAAACACTGCTGAGTGCTGTCTGATAGTCTTTAGGTACCTTCTCTTTCCTCATACACATATTCAAACACTGCTGAGTGCTGTCTGATAGTCTTTAGGTACCTTCTCTTTCCTCATGCACATACTGAAACACTAAGCCATCCACAAAACACTTTAATTCATAACTGTTTACACCATTTCAATACTTATCCCATCACCCATCCTATCAACTTTTTCTTTTAACATTTTGTTCCCTTCCTCAATGCTCATTTCCAGCTCATCAGTCATTCTAATACCCTTTGACGAGTCTTGATGTTACTGGAGGGATTTTAAACCCAGAAAACAGAGTCTACACTTCTCTTTCTCTGATCAACCATGAACACCTGTCATCCCCATGCATTGAATAATCCTTAAGGGTTTGACACTTCCCCGTGTGTAGAATAATAATTAGTCATTCTAATAGTCATTTCTTCTCATCTCAAGCATGAAATTTTGGCCTCAGCTTCATTTACATTCAACAATTAGTCAGCTGATTCTGTCAATTTGTGTAACACCTCCGCTTGTTTACCAAGTGTAACTGTCAGTGTAGCTTGGTACCATTGGCAGTCCTCTACGTAAAGGTTGAGAGCTTCCGTGAATATCAAGTTGATGAGCTTGTCGAATTGAATTGGTCTTGGGTTATTGAAGAGAGGTGGACACCTCTGTACGTGGGTGAGTTGAGGCTACGTCAGGGCCTTGTTTCATGCTGAAGGAGAGGTGGACACCTCTGTACGTGGGTCAGTTAAGGCTACGTCAGGGCCTTGTTTCATACTGAAGGAGAGAGGTGGACACCTCTGTACGTGGGCCAGTTGAGGCTACGTCAGGGTCTTGTTTCATGCTGAAGGAGAGAGGTGGACACCTCTGTACGTGGGTTAGTTGAGGCTAAGCCAGGGCCTTGTTTCATGCTGAAGGAGAGAGATGGACACCTCTGTATGTGGGTCATTGAGGCTACGTCAGGGCCTTGTAGACATGCTCTCATCAAGCTCATTCATCATTCTCTCTCTCACTCACTATCCCCCACCCCTCGTTTCCTTCTTTATGACAGGGAAACTTAGTTACATATTGGGAACAAAAGCTGGCTGTTACACGACAGGGAAACATAGCTAGCTCTTCTTCCCACTACGTAACTATCACATAACAGGGAAACAGCTAGCTTTTTATGAAACAAGATTCAATTATATTCCTGTCGACCATGAACTTGCTTGATACTACTTTCTCAACTTTTTGAAAATCAATTGGATGGTTAAAATCTCTCACATGAATAAATAGAGCATTGGAATCTTGTCCAGTTCTAATGCTATATTTATGTTGTTTTAATCTTAGTTCGAGACTTTTACCAGTTTGACCGTAATAAACTTTACTGCAAATTTTACAAGGAATCTTATAGACACATCCGTCAGCATTTTGGGGGGAATTCTTATCAAAAGTTTTTTTTACTCTATCAAGATTTTTAAATACAGCTTTGATATTAAAAGTCTTAAGAACAGAAGACATATCAACCAAATTTTCATTTTCATGGAAAACCAACTTGTTATAAAAAAAAAAAAATCAGGGAAACTGGTTATTTTTATATAGCCTGACTTGAGTACTGGAAATGGGAAGTATAATGTCTGCACTCTAAGGGAGAAGTTTAGGATATTAGCAGTTTGGAGGGATATGTTGTGTATCTTTATACGTATGTGCTTCTAAACTGTTGTATTCTGAGCACCTCTGCAAAAACAGTGATTATGTGTGAGTGAGGTGAAAGTGTTGAATAATGATGAAAGTATTTTCTTTTTGGGGATTTTCTTTCTTTTTGGGTCACCCTGCCTCGGTGGGAGACGACTTACTTGTTAATATATATATATATATATATATATATATATATATATATATATATATATATATATATATATATATATATATATATATATATATATATATATATATGTATATATATATATAAATATATATATATATATATATATATATATATATATATATATATATATATATATATATATATATATATATATATATATATATATATATATATATATATATATATATTAGTTAGAGATGGACACAGTGACCCAGCAGGAGTGTTTGGTACTAGTGTTTAATGCAGCGCTTGTGGTACAACGTGAGGCAGGGTAGAATATTAACGTGAGGTGGGAGGTGTTGGTATGCCCACCACTGACAGTGTGGCCACTTGAAGTAGCAGGGAAAGACGTACAGCAGGAAATACCATTGTTGGTACACACTGCGAATAAAAATCACTGAATGAGTTATCAAACTTGCGCAAAGAAATGACGGAATATTTAATGTAGTGGTTGCTACGCCTATTGAAAAGGTCATAGTCTCGACTACATGAGGGAGCTGTGAAGAAGAGAGAGACGTTGCGGAATGAGCTTTTACTGAAGCATTTCGCCTGAGCTCAACACAGAGCGAAAAGCTGTCCCCAAAAAACTTGTTTTGCAACAAGTGTTTTTACTACTGTCGACAGTAAGAGATTTGAATATAACTATAATGGAGAACAGCAAATAAAAATAAGTCACAATATAACCCCAGATTGTGATATAAGAGCGTCATATTTAAGACCATAATCATGTTAAACCTATATTGGTATCTTTAGTCTAGAAAAGTTTCGCCAGCCAGTGGCTTCTTCAGTCCATTACAAATAAAGGTGGAAGATGAGGCGTTGTTGTAATCAGGCCCCTAGCCTGAGGGACTGATTACCTCAAACTCCTCCTCCTCTTCCACCTTTCTTTGGACTGAAGAAGCCATTGACTGGCTTCTTCAATCCCAGTGTCTCATTTATCAACTTGTCGGTTTTCTACGCCATTTATTAAAATATTGACACAAATGATTGCCGGAGGGTTAAAAAGATACATCTCTTATACATCTGGACGGTGCAGAGGAGCAGCTGGTGTGTGGTGACCTGTCTATACATCTCGTCCCGCCCGGGATTCCAACTCTGGGATCTCTTGGTTGTAAGCCGACTGTTCTAGCCACTCACAGCATCATACGCTCCTCTCATAATTCCAGAATTTAACTTGATGTGTTGAACATTTTTCAAGAAAGTACCTTAGTGAGACCGGGTCACAGGGGTCGTGATTCATGCAAACATCAATAGGTAAACGGAAATTACAGCATTTTCCGGTATATAAGGCGCACGATAGACGTAATTATATTCAAGGGTTAATTACCCTCTTATTTTATGCTAAAGCGTAAGCCAAAGCCTACCCTTGACTCTGACCTTGAGCATATAAGGCGTAGGCTGATTTTTCAAGGCTTTTTTGGGGAAAAAAGCGCGCCTTATATGCTGGAAAATACGGTAACTGATATCAATAAAGTATATAGTTTCAGTCAGTACAAACAGTCACCAATCAGGCCCTCTGTGTTTGCAATAATTCTCTCACAATCTTTCTATATGCTTTACCTGATATAATCATCAAGCAAAGACTCGTTTAAGTCTTACATTCGCTTGTCTTCTTTCTCTTTGTATAGTTAAAACAGTGAGGAGACCTGATGTTTGTATAGGTATGAATATTCTTGAAATTGAAAGTACTGAAGGTGACATTAAATCCTATACTGGAAATTCATTTAATATTTCTGTCACTGAGACAACAAAACTACCCACCCATGCTCTCTGACAGTCCTTAGCTATTGAATCTTCTCTCGTACACACTGAACCATGAATAATAATAATAATAATAATAATAATAATCTTTATTTCTACAAGTGCATGATACAACTTATACAGACCACAGCACTACCAACCAAGCTATGGGACACGTAAGTGCTGTCTGATAGTCTTAAATTACCTCCTCTTTCCTCATACACATATTCAAACACTGCTGAGTGCTGTCTGATAGTCTTTAGGTACCTTCTCTTTCCTCATACACATATTCAAACACTGCTGAGTGCTGTCTGATAGTCTTTAGGTACCTTCTCTTTCCTCATGCACATACTGAAACACTAAGCCATCCACAAAACACTTTAATTCATAACTGTTTACACCATTTCAATACTTATCCCATCACCCATCCTATCAACTTTTTCTTTTAACATTTTGTTCCCTTCCTCAATGCTCATTTCCAGCTCATCAGTCATTCTAATACCCTTTGACGAGTCTTGATGTTACTGGAGGGATTTTAAACCCAGAAAACAGAGTCTACACTTCTCTTTCTCTGATCAACCATGAACACCTGTCATCCCCATGCATTGAATAATCCTTAAGGGTTTGACACTTCCCCGTGTGTAGAATAATAATTAGTCATTCTAATAGTCATTTCTTCTCATCTCAAGCATGAAATTTTGGCCTCAGCTTCATTTACATTCAACAATTAGTCAGCTGATTCTGTCAATTTGTGTAACACCTCCGCTTGTTTACCAAGTGTAACTGTCAGTGTAGCTTGGTACCATTGGCAGTCCTCTACGTAAAGGTTGAGAGCTTCCGTGAATATCAAGTTGATGAGCTTGTCGAATTGAATTGGTCTTGGGTTATTGAAGAGAGGTGGACACCTCTGTACGTGGGTGAGTTGAGGCTACGTCAGGGCCTTGTTTCATGCTGAAGGAGAGGTGGACACCTCTGTACGTGGGTCAGTTAAGGCTACGTCAGGGCCTTGTTTCATACTGAAGGAGAGAGGTGGACACCTCTGTACGTGGGCCAGTTGAGGCTACGTCAGGGTCTTGTTTCATGCTGAAGGAGAGAGGTGGACACCTCTGTACGTGGGTCAGTTGAGGCTAAGCCAGGGCCTTGTTTCATGCTGAAGGAGAGAGATGGACACCTCTGTATGTGGGTCAGTTGAGGCTACGTCAGGGCCTTGTAGACATGCTCTCATCAAGCTCATTCATCATTCTCTCTCTCACTCACTATCCCCCACCCCTCGTTTCCTTCTTTATGACAGGGAAACTTAGTTACATATTGGGAACAAAAGCTGGCTGTTACACGACAGGGAAACATAGCTAGCTCTTCTTCCCACTACGTAACTATCACATAACAGGGAAACAGCTAGCTTTCGCTTACGACATATTGTTTATGGCACACACTGCTGCTTATGACACTGCTGTTTATGACACTACTGTTTATGACACTGCTGTTTATGATACACTGCATTTATGATACACTGCTGTTTATGATACACTGCTGTTTATGATACACTGTGGTCAACACTACTGTGTATGATACACTGTGGTCAACACTACTGTTTATGATACACTGTGGTCAACACTACTGTTTATGACACTACTGTTTATGATACACTGCTGTTTATGATACAGTGTGGTCAACACTACTGTTTATGACACTGCTGTTTATGACACTACTGTTTATGACACTGCTGTTTATGATACACTGCATTTATGATACACTGCTGTTTATGATACACTGCTGTTTATGATACACTGTGGTCAACACTACTGTTTATGACACTGCTGTTTATGATACACTGTGGTCAACACTACTGTTTATGACACTGCTGTTTATGATACACTGTGGTCAACACTACTGTTTATGACACTACTGTTTATGACACTGCTGTTTATGATTGCTGTTTATTAAACACTGCTATTTATGATACACTGCTGTTCATGATACACTGCTGTTTATGATACACAGCTGTTTATGATGCACTGCTGTTTATGACACACTACTGTTTATGACACTACTGTTTATGACGCTGTTGTTTATGACACTACTGTTCATGATACACTACTGTTTATGACACTGTTGTTTATGACACTACTGTTTATGATACACTGCTGTTTATGACACTGCTGATTATGACACTGCTGTTTATGATACACTACTGTTTATGACACACTACTGTTTATGACACTGCTGTTTATGACATACTACTGTTTACGACACACTGCTGTTTATGACACTGCTGTTTATGCCACTGCTGTTTATGACATTACTGTTTATGATACACTGCTGTTTATGACTGTTAGGCAGTGAAATGCAGAAAAATATATTTTATATAACATAGTTCCTGGAGTATACTGAAAGTGAATGTGTATTATTCCTGTGAGTCAGGTAGTGACCAAGAGACAGAAGCAGATGAGGTGTGGTGAGTGTCAGTGGGTGGAGCACAACACTTGCAACAAGATGTACTAATACATCACGGTATGTGTTTACTAGGGATGGTGTTTTTTGTAAGTTTATACCATATGCTATTTTACTGCTCATATGTTTACCTGTACGGCCCTAGTATGCAGAGGCCTGTTTATGCGAGAATACTGTATGATGTTTTGGCTACTGGTAATTATTCTGTAAGGCAGAAGTGAAGACGGGGGTGTGTATGTACTCACCTATTTGTACTCACCTAGTTGAGGTTGCAGGGTCGAGCCCTAGCTCCTGGACCCGCCTCTTCACTGGTCGCTACTAGGTCACTCCCTGAACCGTGAGCTTTATCGTACCTCCGCTTAAAGCTATGCATGGATCCTGCCTCCACTACATCGCTTCCCAAACTATTCCACTTCCTGACTACTCTGTGGCTGAAGAAATAATTCCTGACATGTCGTAGAGCCTCCCTGATAATTTATTTTGTTTAACTCATTAGTAGCAGTGTGCTAGTGAGCTAATGTAAACTGGAGTCTGGTGGTTTTTGTAGTAGTTATAAGTTGTATATAAGTTACTATTAATATAGATATATTTTTATATAAGTGAGTTCTTGTCTTTCCTTCTTAATAATAATTAATATTGTTTAATATATGAGTACATGGTGTCGGTGCCAGGTTTGTTGTGCGTTTGAGTGTAACTTTATGACACCTGGTGTCGGTGCCAGGTTTGTTGTGTGTTTGAGTGTAACTTTATGACACCTGGTGTCGGTCCCAGGTTTGTTGTGTGTTTGAGTGTAACTTTATGACACCTGGTGTCGGTCCCAGGTTTGTTGTGTGTTTGAGTGTAACTTTATGACACCTGGTGTCGGTCCCAGGTTTGTTGTGTGTTTGAGTGTAACTTTATGACACCTAGACACCAGGGTTTAGCACCCACCAACATTTTATTTAAGTTACGACATTAAAGTCGTAACAATGACATTGCTGTTTATGACACTTGTTTATGACACACTGCTGTTTATGACACTTGTTTATGACACACTGCTGTTTATGACACTTGTTTATGACACACTGCTGTTTATGACACTTGTTTATGATACACTGCTGTTTATGACACTTGTTTATGACACACTGCTGTTTATGATACTGCAGTTTATGACACACTATTTATGACACTGCTGTTTATGATACTGTTGTTTATGATACACTGCTGTTTATGACACTACTGTTTATGATACACTGCTGTTTATGACACTACTGTTTATGATACACTGCTGTTTATAACACTACTGTTTATGACACTACTGTTTATGATACTGCTGTTTATGACACTACTGTTTATGACACTGCTGTTTATGACACTACTGTTTATGATACACTGCTGTTTATGACACTACTGTTTATGACACTGCTGTTTATGACACTACTGTTTATGACACTACTGTTTATGACACTACTGTTTATGACACTGCTGTTTATGACACTACTGTTTATGACACTGCTGTTTATGACACTACTGTTTATGATACACTGCTGTTTACGACACTGCTGTTTATGATACACTACTGTTTATGACACTGCTGTTTATGACACTACTGTTTATGACACTGCTGTTTATGACACTACTGTTTATGACACTGCTGTTTATGACACTACTGTTTATGATACACTGTTGTTTACGACACTGCTGTTTATGATACACTACTGTTTATGACACTACTGTTTACGACACTGCTGTTTATGACACTACTGCTTATGATACACTACTGTTTATGACACTACTGTTTACGACACTGCTGTTTATGACACTACTGTTTATGATACACTGCTGTTTATGATATACTGCTGTTTATGACACTACTGTTTATGATTACTGTTTATGACACTACTGCTTATGATACACTACTGTTTATGACACTACTGTTTACGACACTGCTGTTTATGATACACTACTGTTTATGATACACTGCTGTTTATGACACTACTGTTTATGACACTGCTGTTTATGACACTACTGTTTATGATACACTACTGTTTACGACACTGCTGTTTATGATACACTACTGTTTACGACACTGCTGTTTATGATACACTACTGTTTAGGACACTACTGTTTATGATACACTACTGTTTATGACACTGCTGTTTATGATACACTACTGTTTACGACACTGCTGTTTATGATACACTACTGTTTAGGACACTACTGTTTATGATACACTACTGTTTACGACACTGCTGTTTATGACACTACTGTTTATGATACACTACTGTTTATGATACACTACTGTTTATGACACTGCTGTTTATTATACAGTACTGTTTGACACTGCTGTTTATGACACACTACTGTTTAGGACACTACTGTTTATAACACTACTGTTTATGATACACTACTGTTTAGGACACTACTGTTTATGATACACTACTGTTTATGACACTGCTGTTTATTATACACTACTGTTTGACACTGCTGTTTATGACACACTACTGTTTAGGACACTACTGTTTATAACACTACTGTTCATGATACACTACTGTTTATGACACTACTGTTTATGATACACTACTATTTATGACACTACTGTTTATGATACACTGATGTTTATGACACTACTGTTTATGATACACTGCTGTTTGAAACTACTGTTTATGATACACTGCTGTTTATGACACTACTGTTTATGATACACTGCTGTTTGACACTACTGTTTATGATACACTGCTGTTTGACACTACTGTTTATGATACGCTGCTGTTTATGACACTACTGTTTATGATACACTCCTGTTTGACACTACTGTTTATGATACACTGCTGTTTATGACACTACTGTTTATGATACACTGCTGTTTGACACTACTGTTTATGATACACTGCTGTTTATGACACTACTGTTTATGATACACTGCTGTTTGACACTACTGTTTATGATACACTGCTGTTTGACACTACTGTTTATGATACACTGCTGTTTATGACACTACTGTTTATGATACACTGCTGTTTATGACACTGCTGTTTATGACACTACTGTTTATGATACTCTGCTGTTTGACACTACTGTTTATGATACATTGCTGTTTATGACACTACTGTTTATGATACACTGCTGTTTGACACTACTGTTTATGATACACTGCTGTTTGACACTACTGTTTATGATACACTGCTGTTTATGATACACTGCTGTTTATGACACTACTGTTTATGATACACTACTGTTTATGACACTACTGTTTATGATACACTGCTGTTTGACACTACTGTTTATGATACATTGCTGTTTATGACACTACTGTTTATGATACACTGCTGTTTGACACTACTGTTTATGATACACTGCTGTTTGACACTACTGTTTATGATACACTGCTGTTTATGACACACTGTCTATGACAGATTGCTTGTTATAACTCACAGCTGTTTATGACACACTGTTGTGTATGATACACACTGTTGTGGATGACACACTGTTGTGGATGACACACTGTTGTGTATGATACACACTGTTGTGTATGATACACACTTGTGGATGACACACTGTTGTATATGACACACTGTTGTGGATGACGCACACTGTTGTGGATGACACACTGTTGTCGACGACATACACTGTTGTGTATGATACACACTGTTGTGGATGACACACACTGGTGTGGATGGCACAAACTGCTGCGGATGACACACTATGACACACGCTGTAGTGAATGACACACAAACTGCTGTGGATGACACATACTGTTGGGGATGACACACACACTGCTGTGGATGACACACACTGCTGTATATGACACACACTGCTGTGGATGACACACACTGCTGTAGATGACACACACTGCTGTGGATGACACACACTGCTGTGGATGACACACACTGCTGAGGATGACACACACTGCTGTGGATGAGACACTTCTGTGGATGACACACACTGCTGTGGATGACACACACTGCTGTGGATGACACATACTGTTGGGGATGACACACACACTGCTGAGGATGACACACACTGCTGTGGATGACACATACTGTTGGGGATGACACACACACTGCTGTGGATGACACACACTGCTGTATATGACACACACTGCTGTGGATGACACACACTGCTGTAGATGACACACACTGCTGTAGATGACACACACTGCTGTAGATGACACACACTGCTGTAGATGACACACACTGCTGTAGATGACACACACTGCTGAGGATGACACACACTGCTGTAGATGACACACACTGCTGTGGATGACACACACTGCTGTAGATGACACACACTGCTGTAGATGACACACACTGCTGTGGATGACACACACTTGTGGATGATACAAATGCTGTGGATGACACACACTGCTGTGGATGACACACACTGCTGTGGATGACACATTTGTTGATGACACACACTGCTGTGGATGACACACACTGCTGTGGATGACACACACTGCTGTGGATGACACACACTTGTGGATGACACACACTGCTGTGGATGACACACACTGCTGTGGATGACACACACTGCTGTGGATGACACACACTGCTGTGGATGAGACACACTGCTGTGGATGACACACACTGCTGTGGATGAGACACACTGCTGTGGATGAGAGACACTGCTGTGGATGACACACACTGCTGTGGATGACACATTTGTTGATGACACACTGCTGGGGGTGAGACAAACTGTTGTGGATGATGCACACTGGATGACACACACTGCTTTGGATGACACACTTTGGACGGCACAGTTGTGGATGACACACACTGCTGTGGACGACACTGTTGTGGATGACACACTTTTGTGGATGACACTGTTGAGGATTACACACTTCTGTGGATGACACACTGCTGTGGATGACCCACACTGGTGTGGATGACACACTGTTGTGGATGACACACTGTTGTGGATTACACACACTGTTTTGTATGACACACATGTAGATGACACACTTCTGTGGATGACACAATAAATGACACGTAATGCTGCTGACGACACACTGCTGTGGATGACCCACACTGGTGTGGATGACACACGCAGTGGTATGGATGACACACTTCAGTGAATGGCACACACTGTTGTGGATGACACACTGCTGTGCATGACAGGATGACACACACACTGCTGTGAATGACACACACACTACTGTCAATGACACACACACTGCTGTGAATGACACACACACTGCTCTGGATGGCACACACTGCTCTGGATGGCACACACTGCTCTGGATGACACACACTGCTCTGGATGACACACACTGCTCTGGATGACACATACTGCTCTGGATGACACACACTGCTCTGGATGACACACACTGCTCTGCATGACGCACACTGCTCTGCATGACACACACTGCTCTGGATGACACATACTGCTCTGCATGACACACACTGCCCTGGATGACACACACTGCTCTGGATGACACACACTGCTCTGCATGACACACTGCTCTGGATGACACACACTGCTCTGGATGACACACACTGCTCTGGATGACACACACTGCTCTGGATAACACACACTGCTCTGGATGACACACACTGCTCTGGATGACACACACTGCTCTGGATGACACACACTGCTCTGGATGACACACACTGCTCTGGATGACACACTGCTCTGGATGACACACACACTGCTCTGGATGACACACACTGCTCTGGATGACACACTGCTCTGGATTACACACACACTGCTCTGGATGACACACACTGCTCTGGATGACACACACTGCTCTGGATGACACACACTGCTCTGGATGACACACACTGCTCTGGATGACACACACTGCTCTGGATGACACACACTGCTCTGGATGACACACACACTGCTCTGGATGACACACACTGTTCTGGATGACACACACTGCTCTGGATGACACACACTGCTCTGGATGACACACACTGCTCTGGATGACACACACTGTTCTGGATGACACACACTGCTCTGGATGACACACACTGTTCTGGATGACACACACTGTTCGGGATGACACACACTGCTCTGGATGACACACACTGCTCTGGATGACACACACACTGCTCTGGATGACACACATACTGCTCTGGATGACACACACTGTTCTGGATGACACACACTGCTCTGGATGACACACACTGCTCTGGATGACACACACTGTTCTGGATGACACACACTGCTCTGGATGACACACACTGCTCTGGATGACACACACTGCTCTGGATGACACACACACTGCTCTGGATGACACACACTGCTCTGGATGACACACACTGCTCTGGATGACACACACTGCTCTGGATGACACACACACTGCTCTGGATGACACACACTGCTCTGGATGACACACACTGCTCTGGATGACACACACTGCTCTGGTTGACACACACACTGCTCTGGATGACACACACTGCTCTGGATGACACACACACTGCTCTGTATGACACACACACTGCTCTGGATGACACACACACTGCTCTGGAAGACACACACTGCTCTGGATGACACACACACTGCTCTGTATGACACACACTGCTCTGGATGACACACACACTGCTGTTTCAATAATAAATTCACTTCCACGTGTCCCTCCCCGTGGCAAGCCACCGCCCCACCGGCTGGGTCATTGCCCGGTGTCAAACGCCGCCCATGCCCTGGGCTGCCCACGCCCTGGGCAGCCCACGTTCTTAGCCCGTCGCTAAAAATGGCATTGGAGACGTCATGGGTACGTACCCGTGGTAGGTCAGGGCACACCGGACCCCAGCGGCAGAAGTACCACAACGGAGACGTATGACCGGCCACTCTTTCTAACCGTCTGGAGAAACGAACAAGCTGAATAATTAATAATAATAATAATAATAATTAATAATAATAATAATAATAATAATAATAATAATAATAATAATAATAATAATAATAATAATAATAATAATAATAATACACAGCCATGCACTACACACCACATCACACACTTCACACCACAGTCACACACCACAGTCACACACCACAGTCACACACTACACCACTGCCACACACTACACCACAGTCACACACTACACCACAGTCACACACTACACCACTGCCACACACTACACCACAGTCACACACTACACCACAGTCACACACTACACCACAGTCACACACTACACCACAGTCACACACTACACCACTGCCACACACTACACCACAGTCACACGCTACACCACAGTCACACACTACACCACAGTCACACACTACACCACAGTCACACACTACACCACAGTCACACACTACACCACTGCCACACACTACACCACAGTCACACACTACACCACTGCCACACACTACACCACTGCCACACACTACACCACAGTCACACACTACACCACAGTCACACACTACACCACTGCCACACACTACACCACAGTCACACACTACACCACAGTCACACACTACACCACTGCCACACACTACACCACAGTCACACACTACACCACTGCCACACACTACACCACTGCCACACACTACACCACAGTCACACACTACACCACAGTCACACACTACACCACTGCCACACACTACACCACTGCCACACACTACACCACAGTCACACACTACACCACTGCCACACACTACACCACTGCCACACACTACACCACAGTCACACACTACACCACAGTCACACACTACACCACAGTCACACACTACACCACAGTCACACACTACACCACAGTCACACACTACACCACAGTCACACACTACACCACTGCCACACACTACACCACAGTCACACACTACACCACAGTCACACACTACACCACAGTCACACACTACACCACAGTCACACACTACACCACAGTCACACACTACACCACAGTCACACACTACACCACAGTCACACACTACACCACAGTCACACACTACACCACAGTCACACACTACACCACAGTCACACACTACACCACTGCCACACACTACACCACAGTCACACACTACACCACAGTCACACACTACACCACAGTCACACACTACACCACAGCCACACACTACACCACAGTCACACACTACACCACAGTCACACACTACACCACTGCCACACACTACACCACAGTCACACACTACACCACAGTCACACACTACACCACTGCCACACACTACACCACTGCCACACACTACACCACAGTCACACACTACACCACAGTCACACACTACACCACAGTCACACACTACACCACTGCCACACACTACACCACAGTCACACACTACACCACAGTCACACACTACACCACAGTCACACACTACACCACAGTCACACACTACACCACAGTCACACACTACACCACTGCCACACACTACACCACAGTCACACACTACACCACTGCCACACACTACACCACAGTCACACACTACACCACTGCCACACACTACACCACAGTCACACACTACACCACTGCCACACACTACACCAAAGTCACACTACACCACAGTCACACACTACACCACAGTCACACACTACACCACTGCCACACACTACACCACAGTCACACACTACACCACTGCCACACACTACACCACAGTCACACACTACACCACAGTCACACACTACACCACAGTCACACACTACACCACAGTCACACACTACACCACTCACACACTACACCACAGCACACTACACCACTGCCACACACTACACCACAGTCACACACTACACCACAGTCACACACTACACCACAGCCACACACTACACCACAGTCACACACTACACCACAGCCACACACTACACCACAGTCACACACTACACCACAGTCACACACTACACCACTGCCACACACTACACCACAGTCACACACTACACCACAGTCACACACTACACCACAGTCACACACTACACCACTGCCACACACTACACCACAGTCACACACTACACCACTGCCACACACTACACCACAGTCACACACTACACCACTGCCACACACTACACCACTGCCACACACTACACCACAGTCACACACTACACCACTGCCACACACTACACCACTGCCACACACTACACCACAGTCACACACTACACCACTGCCACACACTACACCACAGTCACACACTACACCACTGCCACACACTACACCACAGTCACACACTACACCACTGCCACACACTACACCACTGCCACACACTACACCACAGTCACACACTACACCACTGCCACACACTACACCACAGTCACACACTACACCACAGCCACACACTACACCACTGCCACACACTACACCACAGCCACACACTACACCACAGTCACACACTACACCACAGCCACACACTACACCACTGCAACACACTACACCACTGCCACACACTACACCACAGCCACACACTACACCACAGCCACACACTACACCACAGCCACACACTACACCACAGTCACACACTACACCACAGTCACACACTACACCACAGCCACACACTACACCACAGTCACACACCACAGTCACACACTACACCACTGCCACACACTACACCACTGCCACACACTACACCACAGTCACACACTACACCAGTCACAAACTACACCACACACACTACACCACAGTCACACACTACACCACACACACACTACACCACAGTCACACACTACACCACAGTGCCACACACTACACCACAGTCACACACTACACCACAGTGCCACACACTACACCACAGTGCCACACACTACAACACACACACTACACCACAGTCACACACTACACCACTGCCACACACTACACCACAGTCACACACTACACCACTGCCACACACTACACCACTGCCACACACTACACCACAGTCACACACTACACCACTGCCACACACTACACCACTGCCACACACTACACCACAGTCACACACTACACCACAGTCACACACTACACCACAGTCACACACTACACCACAGTCACACACTACACCACTGCCACACACTACACCACAGTCACACACTACACCACAGTCACAAACTACACCACAGTCACACACTACACCACAGTCACACACCACAGTCACACACTACACCACAGTCACACACTACAATACAGTCACACACTACACCACAGTCACACACTACACCACTGCCACACACTACACCACAGTCACACACTACACCACAGTCACAAACTACACCACAGTCACACACTACACCACTGCCACACACTACACCACAGTCACACACTACACCACAGTCACAAACTACACCACAGTCACAAACTACACCACAGTCACACACTACACCACAGTCATGCACCACAGTCACACACTACACCACAGTCACACACTACACCACAGTCATGCACCCCAGTCACACACTACACCACTGCCACACACTACACCACAGTCACACACTACACCACAGTCACACACTACACCACAGTCACACACTACACCACTGTCACACACTACACCACAGTCACACACTACACCACAGTCACACACTACACCACAGTCACACACTACACCACAGTCACACACTACACCAGTCACACACTACACCACAGTCACACACTACACCACAGTCACACACTACACCACAGTCACACACTACACCACAGTCACACACTACACCACTGCCACACACTACACCACAGTCACACACTACACCACTGCCACACACTACACCACAGTCACACACTACACTACACCACTGTCACACACTACACCACAGCCACACACTACACCACAGTCACACACTACACCACTGCCACACACTACACCACTGCCACACACTACACCACAGTCATGCACCACTGCCACACACTACACCACTGCCACACACTACACCACAGTCACACACTACACCACTGCCACACACTACACCACAGCCACACACTACACCACAGTCACACACTACACCACTGCCACACACTACACCACAGTCACACACTACACCACAGTCACACACTACACCACTGCCACACACTACACCACAGACACACACTACACCACACCACTGCCACACACTACACCACAGTCACACACTACACCACAGTCACACACTACACCACAGTCACACACTACACCACAGTCACACACTACACCACAGTCACACACTACACCACAGCCACACACTACACCACAGTCACACACTACACCACAGTCACACACTACACCACTGCCACACACTACACCACAGCCACACACTACACCACTGCCACACACTACACCACAGTCACACACTACACCACAGCCACACACTACACCACTGCCACACACTACACCACAGTCACACACTACACCACAGTCACACACTACACCACAGTCACACACTACACCACAGTCACACACTACACCACAGTCACACACTACACCACAGTCACACACTACACCACAGTCACACACTACACCACAGTCACACACTACACCACAGTCACACACTACACCACTGCCACACACTACACCACAGTACACACACTACACCACAGTCACACACTACACCACAGCCACACTCTACAACACTGTCACACTCTTCACCACTGTCACACACTACACCACTGCCACACACTACACCACTGCCACACACTACACCACAGTCACACACTACACCACTGCCACACACTACACCACAGTCACACTACACCACAGTCACACACTACACCACAGTCACACACTACACCACAGTCACACACTACACCACAGTCACACACTACACCACTGCCACACACTACACCACAGTCACACACTACACCACTGCCACACACTACACCACAGTCACACACCACAGTCACACACTACACCACTGCCACACACTACACCACTGCCACACACTACACCACTGCCACACACTACACCACAGTCACACACTACACCACAGTCACACACTACACCACTGCCACACACTACACCACAGTCACACACTACACCACAGTCACACACTACACCACAGTCACACACTACACCACTGCCACACACTACACCACAGTCACACACTACACCACAGTCACACACTACACCACAGCCACACACTACACCACTGCCACACACTACACCACAGCCACACACTACACCACAGTCACACACTACACCACAGTCACACACTACACCACAGTCACACCACTGCCACACACTACACCACAGCCACACACTACACCACAGCCACACACTACACCACAGCCACACACTACACCACAGTCACACACTACACCACAGTCACACACTACACCACTGCCACACACTACACCACTGCCACACACTACACCACAGCCACACACTACACCACTGCCACACACTACACCACAGTCACACACTACACCACAGTCACACACTACACCACAGTCACACACTACACCACTGCCACACACTACACCACTGCCACACACTACACCACAGTCACACACTACACCACAGTCACACACTACACCACAGTCACACACTACACCACTGCCACACACTACACCACAGTCACACACTACACCACAGTCACACACTACACCACAGTCACACACTACACCACAGTACACCTACACCACACCCACACACTACACCACAGCCACACACTACACCACAGTCACACACTACACCACAGTCACACACTACACCACAGTCACACACTACACCACAGTCACACACTACACCACAGTCACACACTACACCACAGTCACACACTACACCACAGTCACACACTACACCACAGTCACACACTACACCACAGTCACACACTACACCACTGCCACACACTACACCACAGTCACACACTACACCACAGTCACACACTACACCACAGTCACACACTACACCACAGTCACACACTACACCACTGCCACACACTACACCACAGTCACACACTACACCACAGTCACACACTACACCACAGTCACACACTACACCACAGTCACACACTACACCACAGCCACACACTACACCACTGCCACACACTACACCACAGCCACACACTACACCACAGTCACACACTACACCACAGCCACACACACACTACACCACAGTACACACACTACACCACTGCCACACACTACACCACAGTCACACACTACACCACAGTCACACACAACACACACTACACCACAGTCACACACTACACCACAGTCACACACTACACCACAGTCACACACTACACCACTGCCACACACTACACCACAGTCACACACTACACCACAGTCACACACTACACCACAGTCACACACTACACCACTGCCACACACTACACCACTGCCACACACTACACCACTGCCACACACTACACCACAGTCACACACTACACCACTGCCACACACTACACCACAGTCACACACTACACCACAGTCACACACTACACCACTGCCACACACTACACCACAGTCACACACCACAGTCACACACCACAGTCACACACTACACCACAGTCACACACTACACCACAGTCACACACTACACCACTGCCACACACTACACCACAGTCACACACTACACCACTGCCACACACTACACCACAGTCACACACTACACCACAGTCACACACTACACCACAGTCACACACTACACCACAGTCACACACTACACCACAGTCACACACTACACCACAGTCACACACTACACCACAGTCACACACTACACCACTGCCACACACTACACCACAGTCACACACTACACCACTGCCACACACTACACCACTGCCACACACTACACCACTGCCACACACTACACCACAGTCACACACTACACCACTGCCACACACTACACCACAGTCACACTACACCACTGCTACACACTACACCACTGCCACACACTACACCACTGCCACACACTACACCACAGTCACACACTACACCACTGCCACACACTACACCACAGTCACACACTACACCACTGCCACACACTACACCACAGTCACACACTACACCACAGTCACACACTACACCACAGTCACACACTACACCACAGTCACACACTACACCACAGCCACACACTACACCACAGTCACACACTACACCACTGCCACACACTACACCACAGTCACACACTACACCACTGCCACACACTACACCACAGTCACACACTACACCACAGTCACACACTACACCACAGCCACACACTACACCACAGTCACACACTACACCACAGTCACACACTACACCACAGTCACACACTACACCACAGTCACACACTACACCACAGCCACACACTACACCACAGTCACACACTACACCACTGCCACACACTACACCACAGCCACACACTACACCACAGTCACACACTACACCACAGTCACACACTACACCACTGCCACACACTACACCACAGTCACACACTACACCACAGTCACACACTACACACTACACCACAGTCACACACTACACCACTGCACACACACACACTACACCACAGTCACACACTACACCACAGTGTCACACACTACACCACAGTCACACACTACACCACTGCCACACACTACACCACAGGCACACACTACACCACTACACACACACTACACCACAGTCACACACTACACCACTGCCACACACTACACCACAGTCACACACTACACCACAGTCACACACTACACCACAGTCACACACTACACCACTGCCACACACTACACCACTGCCACACACTACACCACAGTCACACACTACACCACAGTCACACACTACACCACAGTCACACACTACACCACAGTCACACACTACACCACAGCCACACACTACACCACAGTCACACACTACACCACAGTCACACACTACACCACAGTCACACACTACACCACAGTCACACACTACACCACAGTCACACACTACACCACTGCCACACACTACACCACTGCCACACACTACACCACTGCCACACACTACACCACTGCCACACACTACACCACTGCCACACACTACACCACTGCCACACACTACACCACTGCCACACACTACACCACTGCCACACACTACACCACTGCCACACACTACACCACTGCCACACACTACACCACTGCCACACACTACACCACAGTCACACACTACACCACAGTCACACACTACACCACAGTCACACACTACACCACAGCCACACACTACACCACAGTCACGCACTACACCACAGTCACACACCACAGTCACACACTACACCACAGTCACACACTACACCACAGTCACACACTACACCACAGTCACACACTACACCACAGTCACACACTACACCAGTCACACTACACCACAGTCACACACTACACCACAGCCACACACTACACCACAGTCACACACTACACATTCACACACTACACCACAATCACACACTACACCACAGTCACACACCACAGTCACACACTACACCACAGTAACACTACACCACAGTCACACACTACACCACAGTCACACACCACAGGCACACACTACACCACAGTCACACACTACACCACAGTCACACACCACCGTCACACACTATACCACAGTCACACACTACACCACAGTCACACTACACCACAGTCACACACCACAGTCACACACTACATCACAGTCACACACTACATCACAGTCACACACTACACCACAGTCACATACCAGTCACACACTACACCACAGTCACACACTACACCACAGTCACACACTACATCACAGTCACACTACACCACAGTCACACACTACACAACAGTCACACACTACACCACAGTCACACACTACACCACAGTCACACACTACACCACTGCCACACACTACACCACTGCCACACACTACACCACTGCCATACACTACACCACTGCCACACTACACCACAGTCACACTACACCACAGTCACACACCACAGTCACACACTACACCATAGTCACACACTACACCACAGTCACACACCACAGTCACACACTACACCACAGTCACACACCACAGCCACACACTACACCACAGTCACACACTACACCATAGTCACACACTACACCACAGTCACACACTACACCAGTCAAACACCACAGTCACACACTACACCACAATCACACACTACACCACAGTCACACATTACACCACAGTCACACACTACACCACAGTCACACACTACACCACAGTCACACATTACACCACAGTCACACACTACACCACAGTCACACACTACACCAGTCACACACTACACCACAGTCACACACTACACCACAGTCACACACTACACCACAGTCACACACTACACCACAGTCACACACTACACCAGTCACACACTACACCACAGTCACACATTACACCACAGTCACACACTACACCACAGTCACACACTACACCACAGTCACACACTACACCACTGCCACACACTACACCACTGCCACACACTACACCAGTCAAACACCACAGTCACACACTACACCACAGTCACACACTACACCACAGTCACACATTACACCACAGTCACACACTACACCACAGTCACACACTACACCACAGTCACACATTACACCACAGTCACACACTACACCACAGTCACACACTACACCAGTCACACACTACACCACAGTCACACACTACACCACAGTCACACACTACACCATAGTCACACACTACACCATAGTCACACACTACACCAGTCACACACTACACCACAGTCACACATTACACCACAGTCACACACTACACCACAGTCACACACTACACCACAGTCACACACTACACCACAGTCACACACTACACCAGTCACACACTACACCACTGCCACACACTACACCACAGTCACACACTACACCACAGTCACACACTACACCACAGTCACACACCACAGTCACACACTACACCACAGTTACACACCACAGTCACACACTACACCACAGTCAGACACTACAGCCACACACTACACCACAGTCACACACCACAGTCACACACTACACCACAGTCACACACCACAGTCACACACTACACCACAGTCACACACTACAGCCACAAACTACACCAGTCACACACCACAGTCACACACTACACCACAGTCACACACTACACCATAGTCACACACTACACCACAGTCACACACCACAGTCACACACCACAGTCACACACTACACCACAGTCACACACTACACCAGTCAAACACCACAGTCACACACTACACCACAGTCACACACCACAGTCACACACTACACCACAGTCACACCCTACACCACAGTCACACATTACACCACAGTCACACTACACCACAGTCACACCACAGTCACACACTACACTACAGTCACACACCACAGTCACACACTACACCAGTCACACACTACACCAGTCACACTACACCACAATCACACACTACACCACAGTCATACTACACCACAGTCACACACTACATCACAGTCACACACTACATCACAGTCACACACTACACCACAGTCACACACTACACCACAGTCACATACCAGTCACACACTACACCACAGTCACACACTACACAACAGACACACACCACAGTCACACACTACACCACAGTCACACACCATTGCCACACACTACACCACTGCCACACACTACACAGTCACACACTACACCACAGTCACACACTACACCACTGCCACACACTACACAGTCACACACTACACCACAGTCACACACAACACCACTGCCACACACTACACCACTGCCACACACTACACCACAGTCACACACCACAGTCACCCACTACACCACAGTCACACACTACACCACAGTCACACACCACTGCCACACACTACACTGCCACACACTACACCACAGTCACACACAACACCACTGCCACACACTACACCACTGCCACACACTACACCACAGTCACACACTACACCACAGTCACACACCACAGCCAAACACTACACCACAGTCACACACCACAGCCACACACTACACCAGTCACACACTACACCACAGTCAAACACTACACCACAGCCACACACTACACCAGTCACACACTACACCACAGTCACACACTACACCAGTCACATACTACACCACTGCCACACACTACACCACTGCCACACACTACACCACTGCCACACACTACACCACTGCCACACACTACACCACAGTCACACACTACACCACAGTCACACACCACAGTCACACACTACACCATAGTCACACACTAATCCACAGTCACACACCACAGCCACACACTACACCACAGTCACACACTACACCACAGTCACACACTACACCACAGTCACACACTACACCACAGTCACACACCACAGCCACACACTACACCACAGTCACACACTACACCAGTCAAACACCACAGTCACACACTACACCACAGTCACACACTACACAGTCACACACTACACCAGTGCCACACACTACACTGCCACACACTACACCACTGCCACACACTACACCACTGCCACACACTACACCACAGTCACACACTACACCACAGTCACACACTACACCACAGTCACACACTACCCAGTCACACACTACACCCTGTCACACACTACACCACAGTCACACTACACCACAGTCACACACTACACCACTGCCTCACACTACACCACAGTCACACACTACACCACAGTCACACACTACACCACAGTCACACACTACATCACAGTCACACACTACACCACAGTCACACACTACACAGTCACACACTACACCAGTGCCACACACTACATTGCCACACACTACACCACTGCCACACACTACACCACTGCCACACACTACACCACAGTCACACACTACACCACAGTCACACACTACACCACAGTCACACACTACCCAGTCACACACTACACCACAATCACACACTACCCAGTCACACACTACACCCAGTCACACACTACACCACAGTCACACACTACACCACAGTCACACACTACACCACAGTCACACACTACACCACTGCCACACACTACACCACTGCCACACACTACACCACAGTCACACACTACACCACAGTCACACACTACACAGTCACACACTACACCACTGCCACACACTACACCACTGCCACACACTACACCACAGTCACACACTACACCACAGTCACACACTACACCACAGTCACACACTACCCAGTCACACACTACACCCAGTCACACACTACACCACAGTCACACACTACACCACTGCCACACACTACACCACTGCCACACACTACACCACTGCCACACACTACACCACTGCCACACACTACACCACAGTCACACACTACACCACAGTGACACACTACACCACAGCCACACACTACACCACAGCCACGCACCGCAGTCACATACCACAGCCACACACTTCACCACAGCCACGCACCACAGTCACACATTACACCACAGCCACACACTACAGCACAGTCACACACCACAGCCACGCACCACGGTCACATACCACAGCCACACTACACCACAGCCACGCACCACAGTCACACATTATACCATAGTCACATACCACAGCCACACTACACCACAGCCACGCACCACAGTCACGCATTACAACACAGCCACACAGCACACCACAGCCACACACTACACCACAGCCACGCACCACAGTCACATACCACAGCCACACACTACACCACAGTCACACACCACAGCCACGCACCACATAACACTGCCACACACTACACCACAGCCACACACTACACCACAGCCACAAACTACACCACAGCTATGCAGTACATAACACTGCCACACACTACACCACAGCTACACACTACACTACAGCCATGCACCACATAACACAGCCACACACTACACCACAGCCACGCACCACAGTCACGTACCACAGTCACACACCTCAGCCACGCACCACATAACACTGCCACACACTACACCACAGCCACACACTACACCACAGCCATGCACCACATAACAGCCACACACTACACCACAGCCACGCACCACGGTCACATACCACAGCCACACACCACAGCCACGCACCACATAACACTGCCACACACTACACCACAGCCATGCACCACATAACACTACCACACTTTACTCCACAGCCACCCACTACACCACAGCTACACACCACACCACAGCCACACACTACACATCCACACACACCACAGTCACACACTACACCACAGACACACACCACAACCATACACCAATGACCACAGCCACACAAATGCCACAGTCACAGCCACCATAACGGTACTCTGCATCACAGCCACACACCACAGCCACACGCCACACCACTGCCACCACAACAGTACTTTGCATCACAGACACACATCACACACTACAGCCACACACCACAGACATCACACACTAGAGCCACATACCACAGACACATATCACAGACACACATCACACACTACAGCCATACACCACAGATATCACAAACTACAGCCACACACCACAGACACGCACCACAGACACACACTACAGATACACATCACACATTAGAGCCACACACCACAGACACATCACACACTACAGCCACACACCACAGACACACACACCACAGACACACATCACACACTACAGCCACACACCACAAACACAAGTCACACACTACAGCCACACACCACAGACACACACCACAGACACACACCACAGACACGCACCACAGATACACATCACACATTAGAGCCACACACCACAGACACATCACACACTACAGCCACACACCACAGACACACACCACAGACACACACGCCACAGACACACATCACACACTACAGCCACACACCACAGACACAAATCACACACTACAGCCACACACCACAGACACACACCACACACTACAGCCACACACCACAGACACACACACCACAGACACACACCACACACTACAGCCACACACCACAGCCACACACCACAGACACATACCACACACTACAGCAACACACCACAGACACACACCACACACTACAACCACACACTACAACCACACACCACAGACACACCACATACTACAGCCACACATCACAGCCACAGCCACCACAACGGTACTCTGCCTCACAGACACACACCACACTCCACAGCCACACAATATCCTCGTCACAACTTTACCCTGTACCGTCGCATACAACACGTCACAATATGGCGTCTGCCAGAGACGTATACAGCGACGCACCAATGTGCATAAATGCACATGCATTCCTCTTGCATGGCGACCAAATCCTGAAAATCATGCACAACCGTTAACCAAAGGCAAACGTGATTCAAAGCAACATCGCATGAGAGCGGGTGAGGAGAGGATCTTACTTATAATAAGAGAGAGGTGTAGGGTACTGGGTAGTGGAGATATGGGCGAGATAGTTTGGTATCTCATCATACTGCTGGGTACTGGGGTATGAAAGAAGCCAGGCGCACCAATGAACGATGAGGTGAGTGTGTGTGTGTGTTCGTACACAGCTGCATGTACCCTGTGCCCTGTGTCCGGCATGCACACACACGCATACATACACACACAAGCCTGCCACTACTCCACTGTCACTAACCTCTCCATTACCACCACACTGATCTTTCTCTACCTCCCCTCTGATCTAAACTAGCATTTAGGCTCCATGCAGAGATACATGTGCTCTTAGAGACGCTAATAATTGAGCTATGCACTATTGGTAACTATATGTATGCATGATGCAGGCCACGCTATGCACACAGTTGACAGGTATTGCTACCTAGGTACCTCATTGTTATGCATTTAGTTACTGCTAGAGGCAGTGTTAGCGTACCTAACATCCACTCACCCTCCTCTCGTCACCTTCCACTCAACAAATCAATAACTCCTCTCTATATAATTCACGGGAAAAGTAGGTAAAGAAAGTGCGTTCTTGGAAAGCATGGAGGGGCGGTGGAAGATGATTGGCTGGAGGTGGGTCAGGCAGACTCCCACTTGCATGAGGTGGGCGGCTGCCATGGCCGCTCCTTCAACCAATGGTTGACTCTAGTGCATGCCACTTCTCTGAGTTAGCAGCACTCTACTGCATAGCTGCTAGCCAATCATCCTCGCCACTACTGCTAACCATATCTCGCACATGGTGTGCTGCTACCGTCTCTCACGCTGTGTACTGTTAATATCTCTCACACTGTGTACTGTTAACATCTCACACACTGTGTACTGTTAATATCTCTCACACTGTGTACTGTTAACATCTCACACACTGTGTACTGTTAACATCTCTCACACTGTGTACTGTTAATATCTCTCACACTGTGTACTGTTAACATCTCACACACTGTGTACTGTTAACATCTCTCACACTGTGTACTGTTAATATCTCTCACACTGTGTACTGTTAATATCTCACACACTGTGTACTGTTAATATCTCACACACTGTGTACTGTTAATATCTCTCACGCTGTGTAGTTAATATCTCACACACTGTGTACTGTTAATATCTCTCACACTGTGTACTGTTAATATGTCTCACACTGTGCACTGTTAATATCTCACACACTGTGTACTGTTAACATCTCACACACTGTGTACTGTTAACATCTCTCACGCTGTGTACTGTTAATATCTCTCACGCTGTGTACTGTTAACATCTCTCACAGTGCACTGTTAATATCTCACACACTGTGTACTGTTAATATCTCACACACTGTGTACTGTTAACATCCCACACACTGTGTACTATTAACATCCCACACACTGTGTACTGTTAACATCTCTCACAGTGTACTGTTAATATCTCACACACTGTGTACTGTTAACATCTCTCACAGTGTACTGTTAATATCTCACACACTGTGTACTGTTAACATCTCTCACAGTGTACTGTTAATATCTCACACACTGTGTACTGTTAACATCTCTCACAGTGTACTGTTAATATCTCACACACTGTGTACTGTTAACATCTCTCACAGTGTACTGTTAATATCTCACACACTGTGTACTGTTAATATCTCACACACTGTGTACTGTTAACATCCCACACACTGTGTACTGTTAACATCCCACACACTGTATACTGTTAACATCTCTCACAGTGTACTGTTAATATCTCACACACTGTGTACTGTTAATATCTCACACACTGTGTACTGTTAACATCCCACACACTGTGTACTGTTAATATCTCACACACTGTGTACTGTTAATATCTCACACACTGTGTACTGTTAATATCTCACACACTGTGTACTGTTAATATCTCACACACTGTGTACTGTTAACATCCCACACACTGTGTACTGTTAATATCTCACACACTGTGTACTGTTAATATCTCACACACTGTGTAATGTTAACATCCCACACACTGTGTACTGTTAACATCCCACACATTGTATACTGTTAACATCTCTCACAGTGTACTGTTAACATCCCACACACTGTGTACTGTTAACATCCCACACACTGTGTACTGTTAACATCCCACACACTGTGTACTGTTAATATCTCACACACTGTGTACTGTTAATATCTCACACACTGTGTACTGTTAATATCTCACACACTGTATACTGTTAACACCCCACACACTGTGTACTGTTAACATCCCACACACTGTGTACTGTTAACATCCCACACACTGTGTACTGTTAATAATTCACACATTGTGTACTGTTAATATCTCACACACTGTGTACTGTTAATATCTCACACACTGTGTACTGTTAATATCTCACACACTGTGTACTGTTAATATCTCACACACTGTGTACTGTTAATATCTCACACACTGTGTACTGTTAACATCCCACACACTGTGTACTGTTAACATCCCACACACTGTATACTGTTAACATCTCTCACAGTGTACTGTTAACATCCCACACACTGTGTACTGTTAACATCCCACACACTGTGTACTGTTAACATCCCACACACTGTGTACTGTTAATATCTCACACACTGTGTACTGTTAATATCTCACACACTGTGTACTGTTAATATCTCACACACTGTGTACTGTTAATATCTCACACACTGTGTACTGTTAATATCTCACACACTGTGTACTGTTAATATCTCACACACTGTGTACTGTTAACATCCCACACACTGTGTACTGTTAATATCTCACACACTGTGTACTGTTAATATCTCACACACTGTGTACTGTTAACATCCCACACACTGTGTACTGTTAACATCCCACACACTGTATACTGTTAACATCTCTCACAGTGTACTGTTAACATCCCACACACTGTGTACTGTTAATATCTCACACACTGTGTATTGTTAATATCTCACACACTGTGTACTGTTAATATCTCACACACTGTGTATTGTTAACATCCCACACACTGTGTACTGTTAATATCTCACACCCTGTGTACTGTTAACACCCCACACACTGTGTACTGTTAATATCTCACACACTGTGTACTGTTAATATCTCACACACTGTGTACTGTTAATATCTCACACACTGTGTACTGTTAACATCTCTCACACTGTGTACTGTTAACACCCCACACACTGTGTACTGTTAATATCTCACACACTGTGTACTGTTAACATCCCACACACTGTGTACTGTTAACATCCCACACACTGTGTACTGTTAACATCTCTCACACTGTGTACTGTTAACATCCCACACACTGTGTACTGTTAACATCCCACACACTGTGTACTGTTAATATCTCACACACTGTGTACTGTTAACATCCCACACACTGTGTACTGTTAACATCTCTTACAGTGTACTGTTAACATCCCACACACTGTGTACTGTTAATATCTCACACACTGTGTACTGTTAACATCTCTCACACTGTGTACTGTTAACACCCTACACACTGTGTACTGTTAATATCTCACACACTGTGTACTGTTAACATCCCACACACTGTGTACTGTTAACATCCCACACACTGTGTACTGTTAACATCCCACACACTGTGTACTGTTAATATCTCACACACTGTGTACTGTTAACATCCCACACACTGTGTACTGTTAACATCCCACACACTGTGTACTGTTAATATCTCACACACTGTGTACTGTTAACATCCCACACACTGTGTACTGTTAACATCTCTCACACTGTGTACTTCAGGGTTGCATGTGAGGAAGTCACATGACTGGTTGTTAGTGTGTCGCTGCTACCACCACCACTACAACAATCACCACCAACATTGCTACCACCACCACCACCACCACCACCCTACCACCACCGCTACCACCACCACCGCTACCACCACCAACGCTCCCACCACAACCACCACCACCGCTACCACCACCACTACCACCACCGCTACAACCACCACTACTACCACTACCACCACCACCACCGCTACCACCACCACTCCCACCACCACTTTTACCACCACCACCGCTACCACCATCACCACTACCACCACCACCACCACCGCTACCACCACCACTACCAGCACTACTACCACAACTATCACCACTTCCACTACCACCGCTACCACCACCACCACCACCACCACCACCGCTACCACCACCACCACCACCGCCACTACCACCACCGGTACCACCACCACTACCACCACCACTACCACCACCACCACAATTACCACCACCACCGCTTCCACCACCACCACGGCTATCACCACCACCGCTACCACCACCACTGCTACCAAAACCACCGCTACCACCACCACAACTACCACCACCGGTATCACCACTACCACAATTACCACCACCGCTACCACCACCACCACCGCTACCACCACTACTGCTACCACCACCGCTACCACCACCACAACTACCACTACCACTACCAACAAATCTGCTACCACCACCAATACCACCACCACCACTACCGCCACCACCACCACCACCACCACCACCACCACTGCTACCACAACCACCACTTCTACCGCTACCACTTCTATTACCATTACCACCCATCACCACAACCTGTACATACCACCTCTCACTGTATATACACGGAGAAGTGTGTGTATAGCTTAGTGTATATACACTGAGAGGAGTGTGTATAGCTTAGTGTATATACACTGAGAGGAGTGTGTATAGCTTAGTGTATATACACTGAGAGGCTCGTGTTTAGCTTAGTGTATATACACTGAGAGGCTCGTGTTTAGCTTAGTGTATATACACTGAGAGGTGTGTGTATAGCTTAGTGTATATACACTGAGAGGTGTGTGTATAGCTTAGTGTATATACACTGAGAGGTGTGTGTATAGCTTAGTGTATATACACTGAGAGGTGTGTGTATAGCTTAGTGTATATACACTGAGAGGTGTGTGTATAGCTTAGTGTATATACACTGAGAGGCTCGTGTTTAGCTTAGTGTATATACACTGAGAGGTGTGTGTATAGCTTAGTGTATATACACTGAGAGGAGTGTGTATAGCTTAGTGTATATACACTGAGAGGTGTGTGTATAGCTTAGTGTATATACACTGAGAGGCTCGTGTTTAGCTTAGTGTATATACACTGAGAGGTGTGTGTATAGCTTAGTGTATATACACTGAGAGGAGTGTGTATAGCTTAGTGTATATACACTGAGAGGTGTGTGTATAGCTTAGTGTATATACACTGAGAGGTGTGTGTATAGCTTAGTGTATATACACTGAGAGGCTCGTGTTTAGCTTAGTGTATATACACTGAGAGGTGTGTGTATAGCTTAGTGTATATACACTGAGAGGAGTGTGTATAGCTTAGTGTATATACACTGAGAGGAGTGTGTATAGCTTAGTGTATATACACTGAGAGGTGTGTGTATAGCTTAGTGTATATACACTGAGAGGTGTGTGTATAGCTTAGTGTATATACACTGAGAGGCTCGTGTTTAGCTTAGTGTATATACACTGAGAGGTGTGTGTATAGCTTAGTGTATATACACTGAGAGGAGTGTGTATAGCTTAGTGTATATACACTGAGAGGAGTGTGTATAGCTTAGTGTATATACACTGAGAGGTGTGTGTATAGCTTAGTGTATATACACTGAGAGGTGTGTGTATAGCTTAGTGTATATACAGAGAGGTGTGTGTATAGCTTAGTGTATATACACTGAGAGGTGTGTGTATAGCTTAGTGTATATACACTGAGAGGCTCGTGTTTAGCTTAGTGTATATACACTGAGAGGCTCGTGTTTAGCTTAGTGTATATACACTGAGAGGTGTGTGTATAGCTTAGTGTATATACACTGAGAGGTGTGTGTATAGCTTAGTGTATATACACTGAGAGGTGTGTGTATAGCTTAGTGTATATACACTGAGAGGTGTGTGTATAGCTTAGTGTATATACACTGAGAGGTGTGTGTATAGCTTAGTGTATATACACTGAGAGGCTCGTGTTTAGCTTAGTGTATATACACTGAGAGGTGTGTGTATAGCTTAGTGTATATACACTGAGAGGAGTGTGTATAGCTTAGTGTATATACACTGAGAGGTGTGTGTATAGCTTAGTGTATATACACTGAGAGGCTCGTGTTTAGCTTAGTGTATATACACTGAGAGGTGTGTGTATAGCTTAGTGTATATACACTGAGAGGAGTGTGTATAGCTTAGTGTATATACACTGAGAGGTGTGTGTATAGCTTAGTGTATATACACTGAGAGGTGTGTGTATAGCTTAGTGTATATACACTGAGAGGCTCGTGTTTAGCTTAGTGTATATACACTGAGAGGTGTGTGTATAGCTTAGTGTATATACACTGAGAGGAGTGTGTATAGCTTAGTGTATATACACTGAGAGGAGTGTGTATAGCTTAGTGTATATACACTGAGAGGTGTGTGTATAGCTTAGTGTATATACACTGAGAGGTGTGTGTATAGCTTAGTGTATATACACTGAGAGGCTCGTGTTTAGCTTAGTGTATATACACTGAGAGGTGTGTGTATAGCTTAGTGTATATACACTGAGAGGAGTGTGTATAGCTTAGTGTATATACACTGAGAGGAGTGTGTATAGCTTAGTGTATATACACTGAGAGGTGTGTGTATAGCTTAGTGTATATACACTGAGAGGTGTGTGTATAGCTTAGTGTATATACAGAGAGGTGTGTGTATAGCTTAGTGTATATACACTGAGAGGTGTGTGTATAGCTTAGTGTATATACACTGAGAGGTGTGTGTATAGCTTAGTGTATATACAGAGAGGTGTGTGTATAGCTTAGTGTATATACACTGAGAGGAGTGTGTATAGCTTAGTGTATATACACTGAGAGGAGTGTGTATAGCTTAGTGTATATACACTGAGAGGTGTGTGTATAGCTTAGTGTATATACACTGAGAGGCTCGTGTTTAGCTTAGTGTATATACACTGAGAGGAGTGTGTATAGCTTAGTGTATATATATATATATATATATATATATATATATATATATATATATATATATATATATATATATATATATATATATATATATATATATATATATATATATATATATATATATAATCATTGATGGCAGCTGCCAGTTATAATTATAATTATTATTTTTGTAATTATTATTATATCAATATTTCTAGCACTACTACTACTAATAATAAGAATAATAATTAATAAATTAATAATGATAATAATAATAATATTAATAATAATACAAATAATAATTATTATTATGTTCTCGAGGAAGCGTTAAACTCGCAAGTGCCAGACAACGCCAGATTAACGGGAAGTAATCAACATTGATCCAAGGAAATAAGAGTTCCAATTTCTTGGATCAAGAGCTCTTCACCAGTCACAATGATAAGGAAGTGTTTATACCAAGAAAAATATTATAATCAGAATTATTATTATGATCTCAATGATCATTTTATAATAATTTATTAAACAATAGCGACATGAAAATTATTTTCTGAAGACAGATGATGTAACGAATGTATATATATATATATATATACGTATATATATATATATATATATATATATATATATATATATATATATATATATATATATATATATATATATACTTATATATATATATATATATATATATATATATATATATATATATATACATACATATATACATTAGGTAATTGCAAAAATGATAATTATTATCATAATTCTATTGATTTTATCCTCACAATTATACTAATTATTATTAAAACTTCATAATAATAATAATAATAATAATAATAATAATAATAATAATAATAATAATAATAATAATAATAATGAGTGTTTCGGAAGAAAAATAGTGTTACCATTAATACTGAATTGTTGTAGTTGGTGGTGATGGTGGTAGTGGTAGTGCCAGTGGTGGTGGTGGTGCCAGTGGTAGTGGTACTGCCAGTGGTAGTGGTAGTGCCAGTGGTAGTGGTAGTTCCAGTGGTAGTGGTGGTGCCAGTGGTGGTGCCAGTGGTGGTGGTGGTGCCAGTAGTAGCGGTAGTGCCAATGGTAGTGGTAGTGTCAGTGGTAGTGGTAGTGCCAGTGGTGGTGGTGGTGCCAGTGGTAGTGGTACTGCCAGTGGTAGTGGTAGTGCCAGTGGTAGTGGTAGTGCCAGTGGTAGTGGTGGTGCCAGTGGTAGTGGTAGTGCCAGTGGTAGTGGTGGTGCCAGTGGTGGTGGTGGTGCCAGTAGTAGCGGTAGTGCCAATGGTAGTGGTAGTGTCAGTGGTAGTGGTGGTGCCAGTGGTAGTACCAGTGGTAATGGTAGTGCCAGTGGAAGTGGTGGTGTCAGTGGTGGTGGTGGTGCCAGTAGTAGCGGTAGTGCCAATGGTAGTGGTAGTGCCAGTGGTAGTGGTGGTACCAGTGGTAGTGGTAGTGCCAGTGGTAGTACCAGTGGTAATGGTAGTGCCAGTGGAAGTGGTGGTGTCAGTGGTAGTGGTGGTGCCAGTGGTGGTGGTAGTGCCAGTGGTAGAGGTGGTGCCAGTGGTGGTGGTGGTGCCAGTGGTAGTGGTAGTGCCAGTGGTAGTGGTAGTGCCAGTGGTAGTGGTGGTACCAGTGGTGGTGGTGGTGCCAGTGGTGGTGGTGCCAGTGGTAGTGGTGGTGCCAGTGGTGGTGGTAGTGCCAGTGGTGGTGGTGGTGCCAGTGGTAGTGGTAGTGCCAGTGGTAGTGGTAGTGCCAGTGGTAGTGGTAGTGCCAGTGGTAGTGGTGGTGCCAGTGGTGGTGGTGGTGCCAGTGGTAGTGGTGGTGCCAGTGGTGGTGGTAGTGCCAGTGGTGGTGGTGGTGCCAGTGGTAGTGGTAGTGCCAGTGGTAGTGGTAGTGCCAGTGGTAGTGGTAGTGCCAGTGGTAGTGGTAGTGCCAGTGATAGTGGTAGTTCCAGTGGTAGTGGTGGTGCCAGTGGTGGTGGTGGTGCCAGTAGTAGCGGTAGTGCCAATGGTAGTGGTAGTGCCAGTGGTAGTGGTAGTGCCAGTGGAAGTGGTAGTGCCAGTGGTGGTGGTGGTGCCAGTAGTAGCGGTAGTGCCAATGGTAGTGGTAGTGCCAGTGGTAGTGGTGGTGCCAGTGGTAGTACCAGTGGTAATGGTAGTGCCAGTGGAAGTGGTGGTGTCAGTGGTGGTGGTGGTGCCAGTAGTAGCGGTAGTGCCAATGGTAGTGGTAGTGCCAGTGGTAGTGGTGGTACCAGTGGTAGTGGTAGTGCCAGTGGTAGTACCAGTGGTAATGGTAGTGCCAGGGGAAGTGGTGGTGTCAGTGGTAGTGGTGGTGCCAGTGGTAGTTGTGGTTCCAGTGGTAGTGGTGGTACCAGTGGTAGTGGTAGTGCCAGTGGTAGTACCAGTGGTAATGGTAGTGCCAGTGGAAGTGGTGGTGTCAGTGGTAGTGGTGGTGCCAGTGGTAGTTGTAGTTCCAGTGGTACTGGTAGTGCCAGTGGCAGTGGTGGTGCCAGTGGTAGTGGTGGTGCGTGGTAGTGGTGGTGCCAGTGGTAGTGCCGGTGATAATAATGGTGGTGGTGGTAATGGTGGCGGTGGTGGTGATAGTGGTGGTGGTGGTGATGATGTTGGTGGTGGTGGTGCCAATGGTAGTGGTGGTGCCAGTATCACTGGTGGTGCCGGTGATGGTGGTGCCCGTGATAGTGGTGGTAATGGTGGTTTTGGTGGTGCTGGTTTAATTGCATATAGTGGTGGTGATCTTGTAGCAATGATTGTGGCAGTGTGGGTGGCAATGTGGGTGGCAGTGTGGGTGGCAATGTGGGTGGCAGTGTGGGTGGCAGTGTGGGTGGCAGTAGTGTGGGTGGCAGTGTGAGTGGCAGTAGTGTGGGTGGCAGTAGTGTGGGTGGCAGTGTGTGTGGCAGTGTGGCCTGGACACATCACTGGCTCACCACGATGTTTCGCGCATCATCATGTTTCTTGGGTGAACACAAATTAATCACGAGTGAACACGAGGTGAACGGAACACCTGATCTAGGCGTAGTACAGTGTGGCACAGCGTATTACAGTGTAGTACAGCGTAGTACAGTGTGGTACAGCGTAGTACAGTGTAGCACAGTGTGGTAGTATAGCACCGTGTAGTACAGTGTAGCTCAATGTAGTACAGTGTAGTACGGTGTGGCACAGCGTAGTACAGTGTAATACATTGCAGCACAGTGCAGAACAATGTAGTAGTGTAGCACAGTACAGAACAGCGTAGTACAGTGTAGTACAGTATAGTACAGTACAGTGTGGTACAGTAGTGTAGTACAGTACAGTGTAGTAGAGCTCGGTGTAGTACAGTACAGCACAATGTAATACAGTATAGTACAGTGTAGGTCAGTATACTGTAGTACAGTGTAGTGTAGAACAGTGTAGTACAGTACAGTGTGGTACAGTACGGTGTAGTAGTGTAGCAGTGTAATGCAGTGTAGTAGTGGTACAGAACAGTGTAGTAGTGTAATACAATGTAGTACAATACAGTGTGGTACAGTACAATGTAGTATAGTGTAGTAGTGCAATACAGTATAGTGCAGTAGTGTAATGGTGTAGTACAGTACACTGTGGTGAAGTACAGTTTAGTAGCGTAATAGTGTAGTACAGTACAGTGTAGTACAGTACAGTGTAGTAGTGTAATACAGTGTGGAACAATACAGCGTAGTATAATGTAACAGTGTGGTACAGTACAATGTAGTACAGTGTAGTAGTGCAATACAGTACAGTGCAATAATGTAATACAGTGTAGTACAGTACAGTGTAATACAGTGTAGTGCAGTACAGTGTAGTAGTGTAATAGTGTGGTACAGTAGTGTAGTATAGTGTAATAGTGTGGTACAGTGTAGTACAGTACAGTGTGGTATGGTGTAATAGTGTGGTACAATACAGTGTGGTATAGTGTAATAGTGTGGTACAGTACAGTGTGGTATAGTGAAAGTGTGGTACAGTACAGTGTAGTACAGTGTGGTACAGAGAGGATCTCACCAGAGTAGACAAGAGCCACACTAAGACTGCTGTAGTCTGGGATCAACTCTCCACCTCCACCATCAAGGTCAACCTCTCACTCAAACTCTCACTTCACCTCTCACTCAACCTCTTACTGGCGGGGTAGGGCGAGGTGTGGCGAGGCTGGCGGGGGCGGGCTGGGGCAGAGCAGGGCGAGGCGGGGCGGGGCGGAGCGAGACAGAAGCGGGTCAGGGAAAGGCGAGATGTGGTGCGGTGGGGCAGGAGTGGGGCGAGGCGGGGCAAGGCGGGGCGAGGCGAAGCAGGTCAGGAAATGCTTGAGTACAATTATCTTGAAGCAGTTGTGGTGTATGTCCTTCCTACGTCCTTTGTGCACCTGTTCTCCCGCACCTGCCTCTTACATCTCTCCTTATCCTCATCCTATTCTTCCTACTTTCTCTTCTCCTTTCTTCTCATCTTCTATATCCTTTTCTCAATTTTTTATATTGTCTTCTCCATCTTCTTCCTCTTTTTCCTTTCCCTTCTTCTGCCTATTCATCCTCTATGTTCTCTCTACTCCTCTGTGTGTGTGTATATATATATATATATATATATATATATATATATATATATATATATATGTGTGTGTGTGTGTGTGTGTGTGTGTGTGTGTGTGTGTGTGTGTGTGTGTGTGTGTGTGTGTGTGTGTGTGTGTGTGTGTGTGTGTGTGTGTGTGTGTGTGTTTATTTAGCAGATAGTCGACTGTTGTAGGTTCTTGTGGAGAGAACCTAAGAACCTCTGGCTTAATAACCCAAGTAACCCAAGCAGTGCGGCTTCTTTCCTCCCTTCCCCAGGATGCGGGCCACAACTGTCGACTGACATCTATCTGCTACAAGGTAACAGTAAAATGGTAGGGTGATGCGGACGTGATGTGGAAAAAGACACCTATGTACAGTTCAGGACATTTATTACAGGAAACGTTTCACAACGAGTGGCGAAACGTTCCTCTACTAAGTGACCTAAACTGTACACAAGTGTCTTTTTACCACACAAGGTAACAACTGCAACCTGGCTGGGAAGACTTGTTCATGCGGCCCACCTCGTCTAGGGGTCGACCAAGGTACTTTCGTTTGTGATCCCAGCGCGCTCCCAGGTACCTAAGTACCTGTGTTGGCGTCAGGAGGACAGGTTACAAATGAGAACCCTGTGTGTGAGGCAGCACGTATAGAAAACGAAATTATGCTTGTCCATCCTTGTAAGTGATGCTGTGATGTAGGTCTTGCATGATCTGGGGATGCTGTTCTTACGTACCTCTGTTTATGTATGATGTGGCAGTCCTGTAAGATCTTAGAATGCTGTTCTTATGTACTTCTTTTTATGTATGACGTGGAAGTGTTGCCATCACTTCTCATCATGTTATCTCTATATGTATTTTTGCTGAATGGACTGGAAAGTCAGTGGAATGCTTCGGTCACAAGACCAAAACACCACTGAACAGCTGATCACCATGTCACCAAAAATATAACATTTATTAGTGGGCTCGTCAAGGAGTTTAATGCAATGTCTGCAGCTTTCACAGAGACCCACACAAAAGTCCACTTTGACGACGACATGTGGATACCTGCATACAACTTAACTAGATGTGACCGAAAAAAAAGGCAGCCAAGAATGAAAGGAGGAAGGGTTGGCCTGTACCACGAAGAGTTGCTCACTGACATAGTTACTTTACACCACAAATGCAGTTGAAATTTTGTTAGGTAAAAGGACACAAGTGCAACTAATGCAACATTTTATTGTGGCAACGTCTCGCTCTGGAAATTTTGACATTAAAAATTGAGAGTCAGAATCTAGTTAATGTACTGGTATATAAGATATAAAAATTCCCAACAGTTCAAAGACCAGCTATCGAAAATTGAATATCGTCTGAAAAATATTTCAACCCCAGCCCCAAATATCTTGTTCCTCGGTGAATTCAATTTAAGATACTGAAAATGGAGAATGTAATAAAGACTGTAATAGCACAGATAATCCCAGGAGGCAGTACATACCAGACGAATTATTCTCGTACCAGTGAACTATTTAAATTCCGTAATAAATCCAACTGTCTTAGCAAACAGTGAGAAAAACCACTTAGTGTACTCGAACTTGAGAGCTGCATGCACACGGGTCCTGACCACCAAGAAGTCATGAGACTGTTTTCACTAAATTCAACTGGGATGGAATAAATCGTGTCCTTAATAAAGCATACTGGGAAGACATTGAATAACATGGATCCCAACCAGTGTCTAGAGAGGATCAACTCTATGGCACTAGTAGTACAGCATGCTCAAGGTACATTCCACTAAGGAATAAGGAGAGGAAATATAAGCGAGAGAGACGTTCCCTCTACAGGCGAAGACGAAAAATCACAGAACTTCTGAAGAGTGCCAGACTGTCTGGAGTACAGAAGGCAGCAATGGCTAGAGAAGTAATTGTAGATGATATTGAATTCAAACTGAATGAATCATACAGAGTCCAGGAGAGACAGAGGGGCTGAAAGCAATTAATGAAATTAAAAGAAATTCGAAATACTTCTCACATGCCAAATACAGGGCAAAAACCACATCAAGTATCGAGCCTTTGCTTAAACAGGAGGGAACGTACACTGATAACAGCAAAGAAATTAGTGAACATTGAAGTCATAATATGACTCTGTGTTTAGTGGGCCTGCCATTAAATCCAAAATTTCTGACATAACCTTAACACCATTTGACTTCGAACAAGCCACTGACAACATGCCCAATCACTCTGCTCCAGGCCCAGACTCGTGGAACTCCGAGTTCATCAAGAATTGCAAGAAACCCTTTTCCTGTGCCTTAATATGCTATGGAGAAATAGCCTGGACACGGAGATCATCCATCATCCCACAGTCACTAAAATCACCGGATATAAAAACACTCCACAAACGTAGCAGCAAACCTATAACAAATAATTATAGATCGATAGCTCTAACGTCGCATATTATAAATATCAGTGAAAGAGTTCTCTGAAGCAAGATTACCAACCACTTGGATACCCAACAACTGCACCACCCAGGGTAACATGGGTGGTGCTCCTGCTTCTCGCAACTACCGGACCATTATCATTATGACACGGTCTTGGGGGCACTGAACGTAGATATGACTTACACAGATTGCAAGTCTTTCATAAAACGGATCTCATATATATATATATATATATATATATATATACATATATATATATATATATATATATATATATATATATATATATATATATATATATATATATATATATATATATATATATATATATATATATATATATATATATATATAATTTTGCTTCAGAGAACTTTTTCATTGATATTTATAATATGCGACGTTAGAGCTATCGATATATATATATATATATATATATATATATATATATATATATATATATATATATATATATATATATATGTGTGTGTGTGTGTGTGTGTGTGTGTGTGTGTGTGTGTGTGTGTGTGTGTGTGTGTGTGTGTGTGTGTGTGTGTGTGTGTGTGAGTGTGTGTGTGTCTCTGTGTGTGTGTGTGTGTTTGTGTATGTGTGTGTATATATATGTATGTGTGTGTGTGTGTGTGTGACTGTGTGTGTGTGTGTCTGTGTGTGTGTGTGTGTGTGTGTGTGTGTGTGTGTGTGTGTGTGTGTGTGTGTGTGTGTGTGTGTGTGTTTGTATGTGTGTGTGTGTGTGTGTGTGTGTGTGTGTGTGTGTGTGTGTGTGTGTGTGTGTGTGTGTGTGTGTGTGTGTGTGTGTGTGTGTGTGTTTGTATTTGTGTGTATGTGTGTGTGTACTCACCTAGTTGTACTCACCTAGTTGAGGTTGCGGGGGTCGAGTCCGAGCTCCTGGCCCCGCCTCTTCACTGATCGCTACTAGGTCACTCTCCCTGAGCCGTGAGCTTTATCATACCTCTGCTTAAAGCTATGTATGGATCCTGCCTCCACTACATCGCTTCCCAAACTATTCCACTTACTGACTACTCTGTGGCTGAAGAAATACTTCCTAACATCCCTGTGATTCATCTGTGTCTTCAGCTTCCAACTGTGTCCCCTTGTTACTGTGTCCAATCTCTGGAACATCCTGTCTTTGTCCACCTTGTCAATTCCTCTCAGTATTTTGTATGTCGTTATCATGTCCCCCCTATCTCTCCTGTCCTCCAGTGTCGTCAGGTTGATTTCCCTTAACCTCTCCTCGTAGGACATACCTCTTAGCTCTGGGACTAGTCTTGTTGCAAACCTTTGCACGTGCTTGGCTAGGTGTGGGTTCCAAACTGGTGCCGCATACTCCAATATGGGCCTAACGTACACGGTGTACAGGGTCCTGAATGATTCCTTATTAAGATGTCGGAATGCTGTTCTGAGGTTTGCTAGGCGCCCATATGCTGCAGCAGTTATTTGGTTGATGTGCGCTTCAGGAGATGTGCCTGGTGTTATACTCACCCCAAGATCTTTTTCCTTGAGTGAGGTTTGTAGTCTCTGACCCCCTAGACTGTACTCCGTCTGCGGCCTTCTTTGCCCTTCCCCAATCTTCATGACTTTGCACTTGGTGGGATTGAACTCCAGGAGCCAATTGCTGGACCAGGTCTGCAGCCTGTCCAGATCCCTTTGTAGTTCTGCCTGGTCTTCGATCGAGTGAATTCTTCTCATCAACTTCACGTCATCTGCAAACAGGGACACCTCAGAGTCTATTCCTTCCGTCATGTCGTTCACAAATACCAGAAACAGCACTGGTCCTAGGACTGACCCCTGCGGGACCCCGCTGGTCACAGGTGCCCACTCTGACACCTCGCCACGTACCATGACTCGCTGCTGTCTTCCTGACAAGTATTCCCTGATCCATTGTAGTGCCTTCCCTGTTATCCCTGCTTGGTCCTCCAGTTTTTGCACCAATCTCTTGTGTGGAACTGTGTCAAACGCCTTCTTGCAGTCCAAGAAAATGCAATCCACCCACCCCTCTCTCTCTTGTCTTACTGCTGTCAACATGTCATAGAACTCCAGTAGGTTTGTGACACAGGATTTCCCGTCCCTGAAACCATGTTGGCTGCTGTTGATGAGATCGTTCCTTTCTAGGTGTTCCACCACTCTTCTCCTGATAATCTTCTCCATGATTTTGCATACTATACATGTCAGTGACTCTGGTCTGTAGTTTAATGCTTCATGTCTGTCTCCTTTTTTAAAGATTGGGACTACATTTGCTGTCTTCCATGCCTCAGGCAATCTCCCTGTTTCGATAGATGTATTTAATATTGTTGTTAGGGGTACACATAGCGCCTCTGCTCCCTCTCTCAATACCCATGGGGAGATATTATCTGGCCCCATTGCCTTTGGGGTATCTAGCTCACTCAGAAGCCTCTTCACTTCTTCCTCGGTTGTGTGCACTGTGTCCAGCACATGGTGGTGTGCCCCACCTCTCCATCTTTCTGGAGCCCCTTCTGTCTCCTCTGTGAACACTTCTTTGAATCTCTTGTTGAGTTCCTCGCATACTTCACGGTCATTTCTTGTTGTCTCTCCTCCTTCCTTCCTTAGCCTGATTACCTGGTCCTTGACTGTTGTTTTCCTCCTGATGTGGCTGTACAACAGTTTCGGGTCAGATTTGGCTTTCGCTGCTATGTCATTTTCATATTGTCTTTGGGTCTCCCTTCTTATCTGTGCATATTCATTTCTGGCTCTACGACTGCTCTCCTTATTCTCCTGGGTCCTTTGCCTTCTATATTTCTTCCATTCCCTAGCATGTGTGTGTGTGTGTGTGTGTGTGTGTGTGTGTGTGTGTGTGTGTGTGTGTGTGTGTGTGTGTGTGTGTGTGTGTGTGTGTGTGTGTGTGTGTGTATGTGTGTGTAAAATAATAAAACAATACGAGGGCAATACTTGCTAAGCTTGTACGTTATTAAATACATGAAGAGGAAGGTGTTAGTAAGGTTCAACGCCAGGTGCCTGAGCGGCAGAATATGTCAAATGTCTGATTTCTCTGATGGGCCTGGCCCTGGAGAGCAGTTTTCCTGGCGTTGCCACTCAGAAGATGGATGTAGCTTCCGCAGGGGGCGCTGTACCCCCTGCCAGAGGGAGACATCTCCCTGGGAGAATACTGAGAGATATCTCCTTGCGATTATACTGAAAGATATCTCCCTGGGATAATACTGAGAGATCCCCCTGGGATAATACTGAGATATCTCCCTGGGATAATACTGAGAGATATCTCCCTGGATAATACTGAGAGATATCTTCTGGGATAATACTGAGAGATACCAAGGAAGCAGGTGTGAACCTCTCAGTGGAGTTTCCTCACTAAACAACAAACGTTTATTGGGACAACGTTTCGCTGTGTGTGAAACTTTATTAAGTCACGTTTCACCCTATGTAAAACTTTTTCAAGTCGTGTTTAGCTCTGTGTAGAGCTGTATCAAGTCATGTGTCGCTGTGTAGAGCTTTAACAAGTCACGTTTCACTCTATGTAGAGCTTTATGAAGCCATGATTTGATAAAAGCTATGGTCAGGGCGAAACATCGACTATAACGTCACTACCTAACCACCATGCCTCTAACCAATAATTACCATCTTAAAGTAATACTGTAAGTAAGAAATGCCTTCTGGGGACTTAAAATACTTGGTTGGTTGATGGAGTTTAAAGACTATCTACTACACGAGGGTTATTAAGGCTGCAAGTCACATGTTCACTACCAGTCAAAAATACTTTAATACCTTAAAAGGGGAATTAAAGTAACTACTCTGTGTATATACACTGAGTGGCGCGTGCGCACACACACACACACACACACACACACACACACACACACACACACACACACACACACACACACACACACCACCCTATAGCAGGGCGAAGTCTGGATTGACAATGCCCTTGACGACTGGTAACTAACATCTCTGTGTAGATGCATCTGTGTCGAAATGTGAGCAGGTAAGTAGGTCCTCTGGATGCCCAGGTGATGGCGTACCCCTGCTGGGTAATGGCGTCCTAGCCACTATAGTGCTCGCTGGAATACACCAGAGAATAAAGGATGGGACACAACCTGACGTGGATGCGAAAATACGCGTGGCGTTTACGCTAACGAGTATTATGAAACATATATATGCCAAGACTACTCGATGAGATCACGGTAAATAGGTGATATCGCAATATGCAGGAACAACCACTGTCAACAAAAACAATACTGAACTTCCAAGAGCTCTCTCACATTATCAAAGTCCTTCATAATGTTAGAAATCACCAAGTGCTTGGAATTTCACTATTTTTTTTCACAGTTTAGTGACTAAGTCACTCTATACCCACCCTGTGGGCGGTAGTCACCCCATACCCATCATGTGGGCGGTAGTCACCCCATACCCACCCTGTGGGCAGTAGTCTCCCCATACCCACCCTGTGGGCGGTAGTCACCCCATACCCACCCAGTGGGCGGTAGTCAAAAGATTACAAAGCACTAGGATGTTCACTAATTTTTCACAGTGGTTGTTTTGCCTATACCAAGACGAGTGGCAGGTGCTGGCTCTGTGTGTGTGTGTGTGTGTGTGTGTGTGTGTGTGTGTGTGTGTGTGTGTGTGTGTGTGTGTGTGTGTGTGTGTGTGTGTGTGTGTGTGTGTGTGTGTGTATGTGTGTGTGTGTCTGTGTGTTATACTCACCCCAAGATCTTTCTCCTTGAGTGAGGTTTGCAGTCTTGGGCCACCTAGCCTATACTCCGTCTGCGGACTTCAGTGCCCTTCCCCGATCTTCATGACTTTGCATTTGGAGGGGTTAAATTCGAGAAGCCAGTTGCTGGACAAGGTGTCCAGTCTGTCCAGGTCTCTTTGAAGTCCTGCCTGATCCTCATCTGATTTAATTCTCCTCATTAACTTCACATCATCTGCGAACAGGGACACTTTTGAGTCTAACCCTTCCATCATGTCGTTCACATATACCAAAAATAGCACTGGTCCTAGGACCGACCCCTGTGGGACCCCGCTCGTCACAGGTGCCCACTTTGATACCTCATCACGTACCATGACTCGTTGTTGCCTCCCTGTCAGGTATTCTCTGATCCATTGCAGTGCCCTTCCTGTTATATGCGCCTGATCCTCTAGCTTCTGCACTAATCTCTTGTGAGGAACTGTGTCAAAGGCTTTCTTGCAGTCCAAGAAGATGCAGTCAACCCACCCCTCTCTCTCGTGTCTTACTTGTGTTACTTTATCATAAAACTCCAGAAGGTTTGTGACACAGGATTTGCCTTCCATGAATCCGTGCTGGTTGGCGTTTATACTCTCGTTCCATTCCAGGTGCTCCACCACTCTCCTCCTGATAATCTTCTCCATAACTTTCCATACTATACACGTCAGTGACACAGGTCTATAGTTTAGTGCCTCTTTCTGTCTCTTTTTTTAAAAATGGGAACTACATTTGCCATCTTCCATACCTCAGGTAGTTGCCCAGTTTCCAGGGATGTGTTGAAGATTGTGGTAAGTGGCACACACAGCATATCCGCTCCCTCTCTAAGGACCCACGGGGAGATGTTGTCTGGTCCCATTGCCTTTCAGGTATCAATGTCCCTTAGCAGCTTCTTCACCTCCTCCTCATTTGTATGTATGTCATCCAACACTTGATGGTATATTCCTTGCTGGTGTCCCCCTCTGTTCTGTCGCCCCAGAGGCCTTCCTGTCTCCACTGTAAATACTTCCTTAAATCTCATATTGAGCTCCTCACATACTTCTTGATCATTTCTTGTGAGTTCAGGGGTAGGTTGTCATCCGTTTAGTTATAAGGATGTTGTTTTCTTATAATTGGTTTCATGTATTGTGATTACGTCAATTATGTGTGATATACATGTATACTGTATATTTTTAAATAAAATATAAAAAAAACCTTCTTTCCTCAGCTTTATCACCTAGCCTTTGACTGTTGTCTTCCTCCTAATGTGACTATACAGTAGTTTCGGGTCAGACTTGACTTTCGATGCTATGTCGTTTTCATACTGTCGCTGGGCCTCCCTTCTTATCTGTGCATACTCGTATCTGGCTCTTCTACTAATCTCCTTATTTTCCTGGGTCCTTTGCCTCCTGTACCTTTTCCATTCTCTGGTGCACTTAGTTTTTGCCTCCCTACACCTTCGGGTAAACCAAGGACTCGCTTTGGTCTTCCTATTATTTCTATTTCCCTTGGGAAAAAAACCTTTCCTCTGCCTCCTTGCACTTTGTTGTTACATATTCCATCATCTCATTTACTGATTTTCCTACCAGTTCTCTGCCCCACTGAACCTCCTGCAGGAAGTTCCTCATACCTGTGTAGTCCCCCCTTTCATAGTTTGGCTTTTCCCTTTCAATTCCTGTTACCTTCTCCACTTGTAACTCTACTATATAATCAAAACTCAAAACCACGTGATCCCTAGCTCCAAGGGGCCTCTCGTAAGTGATGTCCTCAATTTCTGAACTGCTCAGGGTGAACACAAGATGCAGTCTTGCTGGCTCATCCTCCCCTCTCTCTCTGGTAGCGTCCCTGACATGTTGATGCATGAGGTTTTCAAGTACCACATCCATCATCTTGGCTCTCCATGTTTTGGGACCCCCATGTGGCTCCAGGTTTTCCCAGTCGATCTCCCTGTGGTTGAAATCGCCCATTACCAGTAACTTTGCTCTGCTCAAGTGAGCTCTTCTTGCCACCTCAGCCAGTGTGTCCACCATCACTCTTGTTTTCTTCGTACTCCTCTCTTGGCCTCCTGCAGTTCTGTGGTGGGTTATACATCACTCCAATGACTACTTTATGTTCTCCAGACTGAATTGTACCTACTATGTAGTCCCTTTCTCCAATCATGTCCATGCCTTCCATTTCAACCCCTCCTCCCCCTCTACTCCTTCTATCTTTCCTCGGGATCTGATATCCCGGTGGGAAGACTGTATCTGTTATTGTCTCAGCGAGTTTCGTTTCTGTGACTGCTATGATGTCTGGGGATTTCTTGCAGATTCTTTTGTGCTGCTCCTCATATTTATTCATTATTCTGTCAGCGTTTGTGTACCAAACCTTCAGCTTTTTTTCTATCACTGTGGTCCTGGGAGAATATTGGGGTTGGGGGAGTGAGAGCCTTGGTGGGGGCCTATGGGGGGCTGTGGTGTGGGTGGGGTTTGGGATGAGGGGGTGGGGTCAGAATGCCCATAGGGGGCAGCTGTTGGGGTGAAGTTTGTAATGTGGGGGTTGGTGGCAGAGGGAACAGTGTGTGGGTTCTGGTTTAGATTGCTCAGTTGCGTTGGGATTGTCAAGGTTGGAGTCCTTCTGCAGGAGTTTCTGCGGGATGTGTTTGCCCTTCCTCCTGTGTCTGTGTCCTGCTTATTTTCATCATTGCCTCTCGTTCCTCCTTGCATCTGTACTCTCTCTTTCTGTGTAGTCCTTTCTTCTTGTGTTGTCACAATCGAGGTATACTCTCTGGTACCCCGGTTTGTTCCTCAGTCGTGCTTTCTCTTGCAGGATCCTGGTTTGAGCTGATTATTCCTTGAAAATTACTTTGACAGGCCTTTTCCTTCCACTCACAAGCCACCCAATTCTCCGAAAATTTGTCACCTGGGTCATATCGCCCTCACCTATTCTTTTCATGAAGCCTTCAATAATTTTTTCCTCCTCCTGTTTTATTTCTTCGAAGTTGTCCCCTTTTACTTCTTGGAGCTCGTAGACAAAAACTGACCTCTCCCATTCCTCCTCCCACTGAGTCTCCATTGCATCCTCTGAGATGTTTTAGTTCCTTCCATTGAAATGTTTTTGCCTTCAATCCCTGTCCTTGCTGAAGCCTCTATGCTTGGTGAACTGTCTTTCATGATCAGCTGTTCCTTGCTACTGCAGTTGGCTGTTAGTCTCTGCATATAACATACCTTCATTGTCTTCAGACCTGTCATTTGATCTTAGTGTGCTTCTCGTCTTTTTCCTGGCCCCATCTGATGGGACCTTCGCGTACGGCATATCTCCTTTGTTTCTTACCGTCCCCTTGTCTGTTCCTGACATAGAATTTCTTGATGTTGCATCTGAATTATCATTTGTCTCTAATCTGTTTTAGGTTTTTTAGTTTCTCTTCTAAGCACTGTATCCTAGCTTCTGCTACTAAGACTTGTAGCTCCCACTTCCTGCACTCTTCAGCTATCCTCTCTTCCATTATCTTGCCAAGCTCTTCTATCTTCCTTCCCCACTCTTCCTCCCTTTTTTGGAGCTCTAACTCCCAATCTTTCCTCCCTGGTTCGTCCACCAGCTCTCTGGTTTTCCGCCCTCTAAGGCCACCCAATTTTTTCTTACCACAGAAAGAAGCTTATGTATTTTACCACAGAGAGAAGTTTATGTATTTTCAGGGTGTGTGTGGGGGGAAGGGAGAAGGCTAGAGGAGAAAGAGAGAGAATAAGAGGGAGAGGGAGAAGGCTAGAGGAGAGAGAGAGAGAATAAAAGGGGGAGAGAGAAAGGGTAGAAAGAGGGAGAGAGAGGAGGGAAGATGGGGGTGAAAGATAAGACTAGGGGAGTGAGAGAGAGCGAAACGAGAGGGGGGGAAGAAAGGGTAGAGAAAGAGAGAGAGAGAGAGATAGAGAGAGAGAGATAGAGAGAGGAGGGTGAGGGAAAAAGGCTATGAGAGAGAGAAATGCGAGGGAGGGAGAGAGAGAAAGATAGAAAGAGGGAGAGGGAGAGAGAAAGCTAGAGAGATAGAGAGGGAGGAGGGTTGGGGACAAGGACTGTGGGAGAGAGAGAGTGGGTGAGGAGGGTGGAGGAAAGGCTGTGGGAGAGAGATATATAGTGAGAGAGAGGGATAGTGAGGGAGATATTGAGAGAGAGGGATAGTGAGAGAGAGAGAAGGATAAGGAGAGAAAGCGGGAAGGACAGGGTTAGGGGGGGTAGGCGGTCAGTTCCCACGAGTCTACTGGCTGAGGGAGGGAGAGAGGGATAGAGAAAAAGGTAGAGAGAGAGAGAGAGAGAGAGAGAGAGAGAGAGAGAGAGAGAGAGAGAGAGACAGAGAGAGAGAGACAGAGAGAGAGAGACAGAGAGAGAGAGAGAGAGAGAGAGAGAGAGAGAGAGAGAGAGAGAGAGAGAGAGAGAGAGAGAGAGAGAGAGAGAGAGAGAGAGAGAGAGGAAGAGGGGAGAGGAAGAGGGGAGAGGGAGAGAGAGGGAGAGAGAGATAGTGGGAGAGAGGGATAACGAGAGAGAGTGGGTAGGCCGGGGTTAGGGGAGAGAGAGGGGGGCGAGGGAAAAGGCTATGAGAGAGAGAAATGCGAGGGAGGGGGAGAGGGACAGATAGAAAGAGGGAGAGGGAGAGAGAGAGGGTGGGGGATAAGACTATGGGAGTGAGAGAGAGAGAGAGAGAGGGAGAGGAAGAAAGAGAGTATGAGTGCGTAGTTGTTTGTATGTTTGTGTTTGTGAATGAGTGAGTGTGTGTGTGTGTGTGTGTGTGTGTGTGTGTGTGTGTGTGTGTGTGTGTGTGTGTGTGTGTGTGTGTGTGTGTGTGTGTGTGTGTGCACCAGGAGCCGCCGGTGTGTTGCAGCGGTCATACAGTCTTCACTGTTGTTCACACTGCAGCTTACTGGTGTACTGGTGACAAGAGTGAAACAACGATGTAGATTGCAGGACAACACTATCATTGGGACAGTGTTTCGCCCTGTGCACTGTACTGTCTAAGTCTTGAACTGATGAAGATCTACAAGGGGCGAGACATGACTTGATAAAGCTCTACACGGAGCGAAACGTGATAAATCTCTACCCAGTGCGTAACATGATACTGACAAAGCTCTGCACAGCGAAACATGTCTTGACAAGACTCTACCAGGAGCGAACCCTGTCAAGGAAGGTTTCCTTTCCCGGCAGTTATTTCTGAGACACTGGTTCCTCTGAGCTAGGTAGAGAGCAGCAGCACTCTTAGACAGGACAAGAGTTAGATATTTCAAGTGAAGCTTGCACACGTACCCTGCTGGGTAGGAAGCAACCACATACAGGTGAGTACACAGGGGCAGCGTTACATATTGCTGCAGGAAGGGAGCAGAGGTACTGTGAGTACCTCTAGCAACAAATCTATCCATACTGGGCATCTGCCAGGGGTGTGGAAGACAGCGATACAGTCCTAATTTTTGTGGAACTCTTACAAAGATCCTCTACATAATACGATTTTGTTTGCAAAGTGCAGTTGAGCGAAACCTTTAAAGCTCTCGTAGCTTTTGTTGCGATATTAGAATATTTGAGACTATCCTCAGTGCCCTGCGAAATCTCCCAACCTAGACTGACACATTACAGCACTCGTGTACTGACACCCCAGAGAACCTCCCGAGTTTCTCCGGCACTTGGGCTGCGGCCTGGGTACCGGGAGTGACTCGAATGGAGTACAGCTTTTGAGAGTTGAAAGCCTCATACCAGCGAGAACACCGGCCTTGACACCACTTAAGATAAGATAAGATTTCGTTCGGATTTTTAACCCCGGAGGGTTAGCCACCCAGGATAACCCAAGAAAGTCAGTGCGTCATCGAGGACTGTCTAACTTATTTCCATTGGGGTCCTTAATCTTGTCCCCCAGGATGCGACCCACACCAGTCGACTAACACCCAGGTACCTATTTGCTGCTAGGTGAACAGGACAACAGGTGTAAGGAAACGTGTCGAATGTTTCCACCCGCCGGGAATCGAACCCTGGCCCTCCGTGTGTGAAGCGGGAGCTTTAGCCACCAGGCCACCGGGCCACCAGTGGCCACCGGGCCACTTGAACCCATGACGTGATGTACCCCGAATACAGGGCATCCACCACGATTGTAGCTACCTGATACAACTGTGCCCTTGTCATAGGACTGCCCCGCCACAGGGCTATAAACGATACTCCACTTGACAGGAATGCTCACCGTGCCCCTGTCATAGGGCTGTAAACGGTACATCACTTGTACAAACTCCGACACTCCTTCGGGAGCCACTGCCGGGTCACCACATGGAGAAGACCCGGGCCAGGACCAGTCCTGGCAAACCTATATGAATATAAACATCTTGTGCTGAAAACATCCTGTGTAAAGGAATATGATAGGGAAACAGAGTTGGCTTTTGTTCTGACAACGTATCTATCATACAGAATAAGGCAGTAGTACACTGTGGGTGTTCCCACAATGTAGCTATCATATAGCACAGTGTAGACGCACACTGTGGGTGTTCCCACACTGTAGCTATCATATAGCACAGTGTGGACGCACAATGTGGGTGTTCCCACACGGCAACTCACAGAGAACAGCGTAGCAACACTCTATACATGTGTACCTATTTGTTCTTTGTAAATAAACAAGTGTAAACATCGCTGGGTGGTCAGGGAAGACTACTGTCCCAGGGTCACCTCCCAGGGGTGGTCAGGGAAGACTACTGTCCCAGGTTCACCTCCCAGGGGTGGTTAGGAAAGAGTACTGGCCTGGAGTCACCTCCCAGGGGTGGTTAGGAAAGAGTACTGGCCTGGGGTCACCTTCCAGGGGTGGTTAGGAAAGACTACTGGCCTGGGGTCACCTCCCAGGGGTGGTCAGGGAAGACTACTGGCCTCGGGTCACCTCCCACGGGTGGTTAGGAAAGAGTACTGGCCTGGGGTCACCTCCCAGGGGTTGTCAGGGAAGACTACTGGCCTGGGGTCACCTCCCAGGGGTGGTCAGGGAAGAGTACTGGCCTGGGGTCACCTCCCAGGGGTGGTCATGGAAGACTACCGGCCTGGGGTCACCTCCCAGGGGTGGTCAGGGAAGACTACTGGCCTGGGGTCACCTCCAAGGGGTGGTCAGGGAAGACTACTGGCCTGGGGTCACCTCCAAGGGGTGGTCAGGGAAGACTACTGGCCTGGGGTCACCTCCAAGGGGTGGTCAGGGAAGACTACTGGCCTGGGGTCACCTCTCAGGGGTGGTCAGGGAAGACTACTGGCCTGGGGTCACCTCCAAGGGGTGGTCAGGGAAGACTACTGGCCTGGGGTCACCTCCCAGGGGTGGTCAGGGAAGACTACCGGCCTGGGGTCACCTCCCAGGGGTGGTCAGGGAAGACTACTGGCCTGGGGTCACCTCCCAGGGGTGGTCAGGGAAGACTACTGGCCTGGGGTCACCTCCCAGGGGTGGTCAGGGAAGACTACTGGCCTGGGGTCACCTCCCAGGGGTGGTCAGGGAAGACTACTGGCCTGGGGTCACCTCCCAGGGGTGGTCAGGGAAGACTACCGGCCTGGGGTCACCTCCCAGGGTGGTCAGGAAGAGTACTGGCCTGGGGTCACCCCTCCCCAGGGGTGGCCAGGGAAGACCTACTGGCCTGGGGTCACCTAGGGTGGTCAAGGAAGACTACTGGCCTGGGGTCACCCCAGGGGTTAGGAAGACTACCGGCCCGGGGGTCACCAGGGGTGGTCAGGAAGACTACCGGCCTGGGGTCACCCCAGGGTGGTCAGGGAAGACCTACCGGCCTGGGGGTCCACCTCCCAGGGGTGGTCAGGAAGACCTACCGGGCCTGGGGTCACCTCCCAGGTGGTCAGGAAGACTACTGGCCTGGGGTCACCTCCCCAGGGGTGGCAGGACTACTGGCCTGGGGAGGGGTCACCTTCCCAGGGGTGGTCAGGAAGACTACTGGCCTGGGGTCACCTCCCCAGGGGGTGGTCAGGGGAAGACTACCGGCCTGGGGTCACCTCCCCAGGGGTGGTCAGGGAAGAAACGGGCCTGGGGTCACTCTCCCAGGGGTGGTCAGGAAGACACGGTACCTGGCCTGGGGTCACCTCCCAGGGGTGGTCAGGAAGACTACTGGCCTGGGGTCACCTTCCCAGGGGTGGTCAGGGAAGACTACTGGCCTGGGGCACCTCCCAGGGGTGGCAGGAAGACTACCGGCCTGGGGTCACCTCCCAGGGGTGGTCAGGGAAGACTACCGGCCTGGGGTCACCTCCCAGGGGTGGTCAGGGAAGACTACCGGCCTGGGGTCACCTCCCAGGGGTGGTCAGGGAAGACTACCGGCCTGGGGTCACCTCCCAGGGGTGGTCAGGCAAGGCTACTGTCAGTGAAAAGACGACTTTTATACCACAAGATGGGCAGCCAGAAGACAGCTTCTATACTAGAAGACGGGCAACGAGTAGACAGCTTATATCTTCTATACCTGCTGTATAGTCCTTGTGGCTTAGCGCTTCTTTTTGATTATAATAATAATAATAATATCTTCTATACCACAAGACGGGCAGCAAACAGCAACTAGACTCTGGCTGTTCCCGTCTCAAGAACATCACTTCTTCTGAGATCATCCATTCATTGAATGACTAAAGTCTGGAACATGTTCGTACTGCATAACATCAACGAAATAAAGTCTGTTGACTAAATAAAATCTGTGTCACAGCTGGCTCTAACTTTATCTTGTTCTTTATTTGTATCTCTCATAACAATAAAAAGTTAATGAAGATAATGCTAGCTAGGTAGGAAACGATTCCTAACTTGTATATAAAGATCG
>NC_091350.1:6810979-6895033 GCF_038502225.1 Cherax quadricarinatus
TGGTAGTGGTTGGCGGTAATAATGATGGTGGTAGTGGTGGTAGTGGTAGTGATGGTGGTGGTGATGATGGTAGTGGTAGTGATGGTGGTAGTGGTGATGATGGTGGTAGTGGTGGTGGTGGTGGTGGTAGTGGTGATGATGGTGGTGATGATGGTGGTGGTGATGATGATGGTGGTGATGATGATGATGGTGGTGGTGATGGTGGTGGTGGTGATGATGATGGTGGAAGTGATGGTGGTGGTGGTAGTAATGGTGGTGGTGATGATGGTGGTGGTGGCGATGATGGTGATGGTGGTGATAATGATGGTGGTGATGATGATGGTGGTGGTAGTGAAGGTGGTGGTGGTGATGATGGTGGTGGTGATGATGGTGGTGGTGATGATGATGGTGGTGATGGTGGTAGTGATGGTGGTGGTAGTGGTGATGATGGTGGCAGTGGTGGTGGTGGTGATGGTAGTGATTGCAGTGGTGATGGTGGTAGTGGTGATGGTTATGGTAATGGTGGTGGTAGTGATGATGGTGGTGGTGATGGTGGTGGTGATAGTGGCAGTGATGGTGATAGTAGTGATGGTGGTGGTGATGGTGGTAGCGATGGTTATGGTGGTGGTAGAGGTGATGGTGGTAGTAGTGGTGGTGGTGATGGTGGTGGTAATAGTGATGATGGTAGCGATGGTGGTGATAGTGATGGTGGTGATGGTGGTAATGGTGATGGTGGTGCTGGTAGTGATGGTGGTAATGGTGATGGTGGTGGTGACGGTGGTGGTAACAGTAGTGGTGGGGGCTATATTGCCACACTCACAGTGTGGGGTCATAACCTCTCTTCTTTCCATTAGTAGAGATGAACCAAGATCTTATGTCTTGCAACGAAGCATCATGAGAACATCCATATAACTTAGCATGTGTTCCTTACTCTCCAGAATTAGACTCCCACTAAATTGGGAGCAGATCAAGAGCAGATAAAATGGACACATGAGACTTACATGTACATGGCAGAGTCTACTCTCTTGCGGGGAAATGGAAAGCTCCTATTTCCGAAGATCATTAAATTTTCGAAATAATATGCCTCTAACCTGATAATATAGCTAGTGGCATTACACTCAATAACCTGCACCTTGGACGCAAGGAATCCGAATTCTTTGACTCAATTAAGCCATCAGAGATGGCACCTAGGTCCAAAGACATAATGTCAGCAGAAATTTGACTGTAAATAAAGGTGCTGGAGGCTTCAACAGGTAGATTGTGATTGAAAATTCGACCAGTGACAATGTGACAAGTGACCGAGCGTCGCTGATGAAGCACGCCACGTTGAAACGCAGAACAATCTCAAGGAAGAACCAATCTCCCAGAGTAAGTGAGCAAGTATCCGTGGCAGAACATTTATTCTCCATGTCGCTTATTCGTGTACAAACGACGATCATTAAGGAGAACTTTCTCCTTCCTACAGACATTATCCACAGATATAGTTCACAAGTTGAACATGTGGACAAGTGATAATCGTCTGGTGACGTTCAATGTATCAACGTGACAAAAGAAGTGAAAATTTTCAGCGTCATATCTTCAATCAAGCCATCATTACCGGATACTGACTTCAACATAGTAATGTCAATGAGACAGGTAAGTAACTATTCATCCCAACATCAGCCTATAATCACTGCAGTGCTTGGGGTAGATGTTATGTGAATAGGGCTAATCCTCGAAGCCATGACAAGCGGGCGATCGCCCAAACACAGGTAAGAGACGTGGTTTCACCTAGTATCACTTGCACATAGTGTCAATATGTCAGGAGGACATGATAATTATTGTAACCTGCTCTACTACAGCCCAGTGGGAACCAAGACAGTAGACATGGAAGGAGACCCCACCAGACCCGCGACTGCTGGGGTTCTGACATGTCAGTGAGAAAGATGAATATCCACAGACCAACAGTAGTCTTAATAATAATAATAATAATAATAATAATAATAATAATAATAATAATAATAATAATAATAATAATAAGAATAATAATCTTTATTTCTACAAGTACATGTACAAGATATACAGACCATAGCTGACATCAATGACATACTACTATATTGAAAGCCGCTTGTTACGCAGAGCATTTCGGGTAAATTAGGTCAGTTTTGTCATACGATGCGACCCACACCAGTCGACTAAACACCCAGGTACCCATTTTACACTGATGGGTGAACAGGGCAGCTGTTGTCATGGAAACACGTCCTAATGTTTTCCAGCCGTACCGGAAATTCGAACTCCGGACCTTAGTGGGTGAGCTGAGTGCGCTAGTGATCCAGCTACGTATTTATTCTTGTACAACTAAAATCCACCACAGTCGTGGTGGTGGTGGGTGCGGTGGTGGTAGTAGTAGTAGTAGTGGTGGACAGAGAGTACTAGTAGTGTACTTTGTAGGGTTGGTAGGGAAGTTGTGATGGTAGAGGTGGTGCAGAAGGGAGGGAGGAAGAGGGGGTGGGGGAGCTCTGGTGATGGAGGTGAGGGGGGTAGGAGATGAGAGTCTTAAAGGGGTTGAAGAAAGAGATGTTAGGTAGTGGCCGTCCAACACTACCACCACCACAACTACCACCATCACCACCATCAATACACCAGCACCACCACTACCACCATCACCACCACAACTACCACCATCACTGCCACCAATACCACCACATCACTACTACCAACACTACCAGCACCACCACCACTACGAATACCACCACATCACTACCACCACTATCAAAATAACCATAACCATCACCACTACCACCACTATCACAACAACCATCACAACACTACCATCAATACCATCATCAACACCATCACCACGACCATCAATACCATCACCATCACCATCAAGCACCACCACCACTACCACAACCACTACAACTATCACTACTACCACAACCACGACAATCACCTCCACCATCACCACCACAATACCACCATCACCACCACAATACCACCACATTACCACTAGTCCCAAAGCTAAGGGAATTGTCCTACGAAGAAAGGATATGGGAAATTAGCCTGACGACACTGGAGAACAGGAGGGTCAGGAGAGACATGATATAAAACACTGCGCGGAATAGACAAGGTGGACAAAGACAGGATGTTCCAGATATGGGACACAGAAACAAGGAGTCACAATTGGAAGTTGAAGACTCAGAGGAATCAAAGGGATGTTAGGAGGTATTCAGTCATAGAGTTGTCAGGCAGTGGAATAGCCCAGATAGTGACGTAGTGGAGGCGGGAACCATACATAGTTCTAAGGCGAGGTTTGATAAAGCTCATGGAGGAGGGAGAAAGAGAACCTAGTAGCAATCAGTGAAGAGGCGGGGCCAGGAACTATGACACGACCCGCTGCAACCACAAATAGATGAGTACTACAACCATCAACACCACAATACCACCATCATCACCACCTACAATACTACCACCACTACCACAATACCACCATCACCACTATAAGACATGCTGGCTTCTGGCAGTAAATCATCTCACTGTTTTGAACATAAAATCTCACTCTTCTTCATCAGCCTAAGAATGTGTTGCAACAAACAATGTTAATATCTTTACTGAATAAACACATCTTGTGCAAAGTGTATTTAGCGTCTGCAGGAGAAATAGTTGAGTCTCGACATAGCACATAACTGCAGTAATTCCTGCTTGTAAGTCCATCAACACGTGTGCTAAATGCAACTTAATCAACTCAGTAATAGTTGTCTAGGTCCATCAGGTTGATTGATTGTGCAAAAGATTCAACCCTCACATGTGCAGCTCAGGGGTCGAGTCATGGCTCCTGGGCCCCGCCTCTTCGCTGATCGCTACTGGGTCCACTCTTTCCCTTATTTGTGGTTGCAGGGATCGATTCACAGCTCCTGCCTCCTATGTTACTGTCAGTAGTACGGTGTTTGTGTAGTATACCTAGTTAAACCATTACATGACTCACTGCTGCCCTGCTAGCATGACGTCACGAGTCACCCTTTGAAAGTGTGCCTCAGGCACTAACCTTACCTGGAGTTTACCTGGAGAGAGTTTCGGGGGTCAACGCCCCCGCGGCCCGGTCTGTGACCAGGCCTCCTGGTGGATCAGCCCCTGATCAACCAGGCTGTTGCTGCTGGCTGCACGCAAACTTGGTTCAAGACAGGATATAGCAGATTACAGGTCAGACTCTGAGCGCTCTCCTTATCATCATAATATGCGCTACTAAGACACCCTACGTGTGTGTTTATTATTCCGTTTATTATTCCAAATCCATGACCAAACCCCCACGACAAATGGTGTGCAACGGTCACATAATTTTGACGATTACTCAGATTTACGGAGATTAATTTTCTACCAGCCCAATCATTGGTCGTGTGAGTCACCCAGATGCCAACCACCTCTACAGCCAAGCCAGCATCTTCCAGCATGTCTACACAGCTTCCTGGTTAGTTCGTGCTTTCTTGCTTTAACCTTCAAGGAGTTGGTCTGGGTTTTGCAATTAAGCCAGTCTAGAAGGACGGTACTTGGCGCCCAGTGATTGACTTTAGTAAGTTAAATACGAAAACTATTCCAGATCGCTTCCCACTTCCTGTACTTGGTAACCTTTTACAAAATATTGGAGATAACAAAGTCTTTTTGACCCTGGACTTGTTAAAAGGGTTTTGGTAAGTCCCTCTCCACCAGGACAGCCAAGAGCTAACCACATTTTCTACGCCTACAGGTCATTATCATTCCTTTAGAATGGCCTTTGGTTTATGCTCATCGCCTATCACCTTCTCGAGGCTCATGACTAATATCTTTAGAGGCCTCATAGGTAATGCACTTATGGTGTACTTAGATGATGTGATTGTCATGTTCGAAGATGTGGGTATGCACTTGAAAAGACTTGATGTGGTACTTGGTAAGCCTGAAGAAGCCAATTTAGAGATCAAACTGTCTAAATGTCAATTTTTCAGATCAGAAGTCAAGTTTCTTGGTCATGTAGTCACTCCTAGAGGGGTTACGACTGACCAAAATAAAGTAACTGCAGCATTAAATTTTCCATCTCCAAAAACTGCTGATCCCGTAAGATCCTTTGTGGGCTTAGCAGGTTTTTATAGGTCCTTCATTACTAATTTTTCTTTTATAGCAGCTCCTCTGAGTTGCTAAAGAAAGATGCTCCTTTCATTTGGTTCTTCCGTCAAGAAAGAGCATTCCAAACTTTCAAAGAAAAGCTAACATCTGCCCCAATCTTGAAATTCCCAGATTTTTCTAAGCCTTTCTATCTAACAACTGATGTTAGTTTAATTGGCATAGGTGCCGTCCTAGCTCAGAAGACCAAAAGCAAGTACAACACAGTTGCATTTGCTAGTTGAGTCCTTACAAAGCTGAACATAATTATACAGTAACTGAGCAAGAAGCCTTATCAATAGTATGGTCTTTAAAGCACTTCCAAGGCATTATATATCAGTACCCTGTTCATGTCTTGACAGACCATGCTCCACTGATACCTTTATTCCAGAATAAACAACTGGAAGGTTAGCCAGATGGTCCATGACTATCCAAGAATTCAGCCCTACCTTTGAATAATACCTAGCAAGTCAAATGTAGTCACAGATGCTTTATCGTGACATATTAGCACTATGTCCTAGTGGCCCCCTCTGTAATTAGTATTTTATAACATGTAAACCACAAAATACCCAAAACCTGTAAACCCCACATTGTAACCATTATAGAGAATAAACTTGAATTGAATTGAATTGAATTGAATAATAGCAGACCCTCAATTTAGTGCCGAGAACATAAAGAATACTCAATGAACAGATCCCATGTGGTGTGGTGTGATTCGATTCCTGCTACAGGAAGATCTAATTCTCACTGTGAAGCCACCAGCACCCATCAGTGACTGTCATGAACCAAGAATTACTGTATTGCACAGCCGAGCTGGGTACTCCTAGCAGAAGGGTATACCAGTTAGTAATTCCACAGTCACTAACGAATGTAGCCTTACAGCTAGTTCACGATGGTATGGATCTTTCTGTAAAACAAGCCAGATTGAAATACTTTTGGCCTCAAATGGCAACTGACATTTCTGAGCATGTTAAGAAATGTAGCGTCTGCATACAGCATAAAGGTAATGCTAACGGTCCTAATCCAATCCAGGTGTATCCAACTACTAGCAAACCTTGGGAAAGATTGCGCTAGATCTGTTAACTAATTTCCAATGTTCCCTCCAAGGCAACAAACATCTATGTGTTATGGTAGATCATTTCACCAGATATTGTGAGTTAGTTCCTATTGCAGATAAGACTGCTGAGACAGTAGAAAAAGCATTTAAAGAACGTATAATCTGCAGGCATACAACTCCTAAGTCCCTAGTAACAGATAATGGAGGTGAACTCTGTAATGAGATTCTTGAAAAGTTGTGTACTTTATACAAGATCTCTAAATCAACCATTGTTCCTCACCATCTGGAAAGAACTAATAAGAAAGTACTCGAGGTACTGAGAGCCACTATCAATCCCAATAGTGCAACGTGGGATGAAGTTATACCTGATGTGCAGTGTGCAATAAATTCTGCCTACAGTGCTTCTATAGGTGACACTCCACATTATGCATTGTACGGTGTAGATAAGCATTTACCATACGAGTTGTTATATTCTAATCCAAAACCAAATTACAATCCTGATGATTTCATAGCAACTCATACCAGCTTAGCTCAAAGTGGTTTTAGAAGAATCCGAGAAACACTTCATAAATCAACAGCAGAATTCACAAGAGTTACTAATACTCGAGCAAAGCCGACCAAAATTAAAGTAGGTTCAAGAATTATGCTGATTACCTTTAACAAAACATCCGCAGTGCCTAAGCTTGATCAAAAGTTTGTTGGTCCTTATCGAGTAGTTGAACATGTCAGTGGCAATAAGTATAAAGTAAAAGCAATCAGTACTGGTCAGTATAAAGAATCGCATTTAGATCATATGAAGTTAGTATGCGATGATGATGATGTTCCTACCCAGACTAATGTAAGAGACTCTGGCAATCCTCCTGACTCTGTACCCTCTACCTCTAACAATCAGTCAGACGAACAACCTGAATGTCATTATTCCCTACATACACAACAAGTATTGAGAAATCCCCAAGTATCATCTGTAAATACCAATTTAGATCCTCCTCAACCATAGCATGTGTTAGCCATTGCAACAGAATTTGATGCCCCCCGAGAGATGATAACCAATCTGCATATGTAAATCTCACCCTAACAGAGTTGGGGTTAAATGTAAATAATCTTTATAGATAGATAATTTAGGCTAGAGAATATTTCAATTGTATGTTACAATACCAACTTATTCAAGATTTTTTTTTGTGTTCACATTCTCTCCAAATTCTGAGCTTTAACAGTGAAAGACTTGAGTGCATCAAGTCTGCCTTTTCTGTTAAAAACTCTCTTCTTTGTAAATATACTTCCTCAGAATCTGTAGATTACATGAATACAGATCAATCGATCTTCTCTGTTCTTTTTGTTTATTCTGTATAATGTAATCATTGATTCTATCAATTACTATGATTTGTGATTTATCATAATTTGTAATGCATTACAATATCATCCTTATATATATATAGTTATAATGTTCAACTGTTGTGTACTTTGACAATGTATAAAATCAGTCCAAAGCGATATGCCTGTAGTCTCTAGTTTGTATTAGTTGTATGTCAGGACTGCATATGTTAGTGTCGCCAAGCCATCAGTAGTACTGTGTATGTGTAGTATACCTAGTTAAACCTTTACAAACTCTTATGTGACTCACTGCTGCCCTGCTAGCATGACATCATGAGTCACCCTTTGAAAGTGTGCCTCAGGTACTAACCTCAGTTCAAGACAGGATATAGCAGATTACAGGTCAGGCTCTGAGCGCTCTCCTTATCATCTTAATATATGCTACCAAGACAACCTACATGTGTGTTTATTACTCCAAATCCATCACCAACCCCCCCCCCTAACATTACCAGTTGTCAAAGGCACTTGTAGATAGACACTTGGCCTGTTGGGGGTGCAGGGGTCGAGTCACAATGTGTGCACTCACCTAATTGTGGTTGCAGGGATCGATTCACAGCTCCTGGCCCTGCCTCTTCACTGGTCCCTACTAGGTCACTCTGTCCCTGCTCCATGACCTTTATCATACCTCTTTTTAAAGCTATGTATGGATCCTGCCTCCACCACCTCCCTTTCCACACTGTTCCACTTCCCACAACTTCCTGACAACTCTATAGCTGAAGAAATACTTCTTAACATCCCTGTGACTCATCTGAGTCTTCAACTTTCAATTGTGACTCCTTGTTGCTGTGCCCCATCTCTGGAACGTCCTGTCTCCATCGACCTTGTCAGTTCCTCTCAGTATTTTATATGTCGTCATCATGTCCCCCCCCTCTCCTGTCCTGTGTGTGTGTGTGTGTGTGTGTGTGTGTGTGTGTGCAGTTTCTATGTAGTCAAAAACTAAGTCCATACGAAGAGAGCAGTAAGAGACAAAGTTTTTTCAGTCCTACAGTGGCATAGGCTCTGTCCAAACAGCTGAGAATATGTTAAGTCAAAGTAATACTTAGTAAGAATGTATATCTTGAGTCAGTGAAGAGTCAGTCTAGTGCGCCAGACATAAGTACAGTCTAGTGCGCCAGACATAAGTACAGTCTAGTGCGCCAGACATAAGTACAGTCTAGTGCGCCAGACATAAGTACAGTCTAGTGCGCCAGACATAAGTACAGTCTAGTGCGCCAGACATAAGTACAGTCTAGTGCGCCAGACATAAGTACAGTCTAGTGCGCCAGACATAAGTACAGTCTAGTGCGCCAGACATAAGTACAGTCTAGTGCGCCAGACATAAGTACAGTCTAGTGCGCCAGACATAAGTACAGTCTAGTGCGCCAGACATAAGTACAGTCTAGTGCGCCAGACATAAGTACAGTCTAGTGCGCCAGACATAAGTACAGTCTAGTGCGCCAGACATAAGTACAGTCTAGTGCGCCAGACATAAGTACAGTCTAGTGCGCCAGACATAAGTACAGTCTAGTGCGCCAGACATAAGTACAGTCTAGTGCGCCAGACATAAGTACAGTCTAGTGCGCCAGACATAAGTACAGTCTAGTGCGCCAGACATAAGTACAGTCTAGTGCGCCAGACATAAGTACAGTCTAGTGCGCCAGACATAAGTACAGTCTAGTGCGCCAGACATAAGTACAGTCTAGTGCGCCAGACATAAGTACAGTCTAGTGCGCCAGACATAAGTACAGTCTAGTGCGCCAGACATAAGTACAGTCTAGTGCGCCAGACATAAGTACAGTCTAGTGCGCCAGACATAAGTACAGTCTAGTGCGCCAGACATAAGTACAGTCTAGTGCGCCAGACATAGCATGCCAGCCTAGTGCGCCAGACATAAGTACAGTCTAGTGCGCCAGACATAAGTACAGTCTTAGTGCGCCCAGACATAGTACAAACTAGTGCGCTGCACATAAGTACAGCTCCAGTGCGCAGATATGGGCACAGTCTAGTGCGCCAGACATAAGTACAGTCTAGTGCGCTGGGGACATAAGCAGAATCAGTGCGCCAGACATGACAGTCCAGCGCGCCAGACACGGCACAGTCTAGTGCGCCAGACATAAGTACAGTCCAGTGCGCCAGACATAAGTGGCACAGTCTAGTGCGCCAGACATTGATAAGTACAGTCTAGCGCCAGATAGCGGCATACAGTCTAGTGCGCGCCAGACATAGCACAGTCTAGTGCGCCAGACATGGGTACAGCCCAGTGCGCCAGAGCATAGCACAGCTCAGCGCGCCAGACATAAGTACAGTCTAGGCAAAACAGATGAGCAGTACAGTCTAGTGCGCCGACATAAGTACAGTCTAGTGCGCTGGTGACATAAGCATAGCCCAGTGCGCCAGACATAAGTACAGTCTAGTGCGCGCCAGATAAGTGACAGCCCAGTGCGCCAGACATAAGCACAGCCCAGTGCGCCGTGACATAAGTACAGTCTAGTGCGCCAGACATACAGTCCAGTGCGCCAGACATAAGTACAGTCTAGTGCGCCAGACATAAGTATTGCGTCTAGCGCGCCAGACATAAGTACAGTCTAGTGCGCCAGACATAAGTACAGTCTAGTGCGCCAGACATAAGTACAGTCTAGTGCGCCAGACATAAGTACAGTCTAGTGCGCCAGACATAAGTACAGTCTAGTGCGCCAGACATAAGTACAGTCTAGCGCAGACATAAGTACAGTCTAGTGCGCCAGATGATAAGTACAGTCTAGTGCGCCAGACATGTTATTAGCCTAGCAAAGCAGACATAAGTACAGTCTAGTGCCAGACATAAGTACAGTCTAGTGCGCCAGACATAAGACAGTCTAGTGCGCCAGACATACAAATCATAGTGCGCCAGACATAAGACAGTCTAGTGCGCTGACATAAGTACAGTCTTGTGCGCCAGACATAAGTATTGAAATCAGTGCGCCAGACATAAGTACAGTCCAGTGCGCCAGACATAAGTACAGCCAGTGCGCCAGACATACAGTCTTGAAAACACATATACAGCCCAGCGCCGCAGACATAAGTACAGTCTAGTGCGCCAGACATAAGTACAGTCTAGTGCGCCAGACATATACAGTCTAGCGCGCCAGACATGGGCACAGTCTAGTGTGTGCCAGACATATGACAGTCTATGCACCAGACATAAGTACAGTCTAGTGCGCCAGACATAAGTACAGCTCCAGTGCGCCAGACATAAGTACAGTCTAGTGCGCCAGACATAAGTAGTTGTAGTCTTGTGCGCCAGACATAAGTACAGTCTAGTGCCAGACATAAGTACAGTCTAGTGCGCCAGACATAAGTACAGTCTAGTGCGCCAGACATAAGTACAGCCTTGTGCGCCAGACATAAGTACAGTCTAGTGCGCCAGACATAAGTACAGTCTAGTGCGCCAGACATAAGTACAGTCTAGTGCGCCAGACATAAGTACAGTCTAGTGCGCCAGACATAAGTACAGTCTTGTGCGCCAGACATAAGTACAGTCTAGTGCCGCATAAGTACAGTCTCAGTGCGCAGACATAAGCAAGGTCTAGTGCCAGACATAAGTACAGTCTAGTGCACAGACATATGACAGTCTAGTGTGCCAGACATAAGTACAGTCTAGTGCGCCAGACATAAGTACAGTCTAGTGCGCCAGACATAAGTACAGTCTAAGTGCCAGACATACAGCCCAGTGCGCCAGACATAAGTACAGTCTAGTGTGCCAGACATAAGTACAGTCTAGTGCGCCAGACATAAGTACAGTCTAGTGCGCCAGACATAAGTACAGTCTAGTGCGCCAGACATGGGCATACAGTCTAGTGCGCCAGACATAAGTACAGTCTAGTGCGCCAGACATAAGTACAGTCTAGTGCGCCAGACACAAGTGCACAGTCTAGTGCGCCAGACATACAGTCTAGGTGCGCCAGACATAAGTACAGTCTAGTGCGGCCAGACATAAGTATTAGTCTAGTGGCGCCGCATAAGTACAGCCCAGTGCGCCGCAGATTACAGCACAGTCCAGTGCGCCGCGATTACAGCACAGCCCAGTGCGCCAGACATAAGTACAGTTCAGTGCGCCAGACATAAGTACAGTCTAGTGCGCCAGACATAAGCACAGTCTAGTGCGCCAGACATAAGTACAGTCCAGTGCGCCAGACATAAGTACAGTCTAGCGCGCCAGACATAAGTACAGTCTAGTGCGCCAGACATATACAGTCTATGCGCTGACATAAGTACAGTCTAGTGCGCCAGACATACACAGTCTAGTGCGCCGACAGGCAAACAGCGCGCTAGACATAAGTACAGTCTAGTGCGCCAGACATAAGTGCATAGTCTATAGTGCGCCAGACATATACAGTCTAGTGCGCTGTGACATAAGTACAGTCTAGTGCGCCAGACATAAGCACAGCTCCAGTGCGCCCAGACATAGTACAGTCTAGTGCGCTGTGACATAAGTACAGTCTAGTGCGCCAGACATAAGTACAGCCCAGTGCGCCAGACATAAGTACAGTCTAGTGCGCCAGACATACAGGTGCCCATGCGCCAGACATAAGTGGCACAGTCTAGCAAGTCAGACACATAGCATAGTGCCCAGTGCGCCAGACATGGCACAGCTCCAGTGCGCCAGACATAGTACAGCCCAGTGCGCCAGACATAAGTACAGTCTAGTGCCACAGGCACAGTCTAGTGCGCCAGACACAAGTACAGTCTAGTGCGCCAGACATAAGTACAGTCTAGTGCGCCAGACATAAGTACAGTCTAGTGCGCCAGACATGGTACAGTCTAGTGCGCTGTGACATAAGTACAGTCTAGTGCGCTGACATAAGTACAGTCTAGTGCGCCAGACATAAGTACAGTCTAGTGCGCCAGACATAAGTAACAGTCTAGTGCGCCAGACATAAGTACAGTCTAGTGCGCCAGATGATAAGTACAGTCTAGTGCCAGACATAAGTACAGTCTAGTGCGCCAGACATATACATGCTCCAGGCGCGCCAGACATAAGTGACAGTCTAGGCGCCAGATATACAGTCTAGTGCGCCAGACATAAGAGCAGTCTAGTGCGCCCAGACATAAGTACAGTCTAGTGCGCCAGACAAGTACAGCCTATAGTGCGCCAGACATAAGTACAGTTCAGTGCGCCAGAGTAAGTACAGTCTAGTACAGACATAAGTACAGTCTAGTGCGCCAGACATAAGTACAGTCTAGTGCGCCAGACATAAGTAACAGTCTAGTGCGCCAGACATAAGTACAGTCTAGCACCAGACATAAGTACACAGTCTAGTGCGTCAGACATAAGTACAGTCTAGTGCGCCAGACATATACAGTCTATAGTGCGCCAGACATGGGCACAGTCTAGCGCCATGACATAAGCACAGCTCCAGTGCGCCAGACATAAGTACAGTCTAGTGCGCCAGACATATACAGTCTAGTGCGCCAGACATAAGCATGCCCAGTGCGCCAGACATAAGTACAGTCTAGTGCGCCAGACATAAGTGAATAGCCCAGTGCGCCAGACATGCTGGGCTGCCTAGTGCGCCGCGACATAAGTACAGTCTAGTGCGCCAGACATAAGTACAGTCTAGCGAGACATAAGTACAGTCTAGTGCGCCAGACATAGTACAGCCCAGTGCGCCAGACATAAGTACAGTCTAGTGCGCCAGACATAAGGGCGTTCAGTGCCAGACATAAAGCATGAGTCTGTGCACCAGACATAAGTACAGTCTAGTGCGCCAGACATAAGTACAGTCTATAGTGCGCCAGACATAAGTGCCAGCCCAGTGCGCTACAGACATAAGTACAGTCTAGTGCGCCAGACATAAGTACAGTCTAGTGCGTCAGACATGGCACAGTCTAGTGCCAGACATTAAGTACAGTCTAGTGCGCCAGACATAAGTACAGTCTAGTGCGCTGGTGACATAAGTACAGTCTAGTGCGCCAGACATAAGTACAGTCTAGTGCGCCAGACATAAGTGCTACAGCTCAGTGCGCCAGACATAAGACAGTCTTGTGCGCCAGACATAAGTACAGCCCAGTGCGCCAGACATAAGTACAGCTCCAGTGCGCCAGACATAAGTACAGCCCAGTGCGCCAGACATAAGTACAGCCCTGTGCGCCAGACACAAGTACAGTCTAGTGCGCCAGACATAAGTACAGCCCAGTGCCAGACATACAGCCCAGTGTGCCAGGTGCGGCAGCCCAGCGCGCGCCAGACATAAGTACAGTCTAGTGCGCTGCGACATAAGTATTGTGCCCAGGTGCCAGACAAGTACAGTCTAGTGCGCCAGACATAGTACAGTCTAGAAGTGCGCCAGACATAAGTACAGTCTAGTGCGCCGACATGGCACAGTCCAGGCGCCAGACATAAGTACAGTCCAGTGCGCCAGACATAGCACAGTCCAGTGCGCCGGCATACAAGTACAGCCCAGCGCCAGACATAGCACAGCCTTGTGCGCCAGACATAAGTACAGCCCAGTGCGCCAGACATAAGCACAGCCTTGTGCGCCAGACATAAGGCGACAGCCCAGTGCGCCAGACATAAGTACAGTCTAGCGTGCCAGACATGCTGGCACAGCTCCAGTGCCAGATAGCACAGTCTAGTGCGCCAGACATGGGTACAGTCCAGTGCGCCAGACAGGCGCATAGCCCAGTGCGCCAGATAAGTACAGTCTAGTGCGCCGTGACATAAGTACAGTCTAGTGCGCCAGACATAAGTACAGTCTAGGCGCGCCAGACATGGGCACAGTCTAGCGCCAGACATAAGTACAGTCTAGTGCGCCAGACATAGTATACAGTCCAGTGCGCCAGACATAAGTACAGTCTAGTGCGCCAGACATAAGTACAGTCTAGTGCGCTACAGACATAAGACAGTCTAGTGCGCCAGACATAAGTACAGGCCCAGTGCGCCAGACATAAGTACAGTCTAGTGCGCCAGACATAAGTACAGTCTAGTGCGCCAGACATAAGGCTGTGCCCAGTGCGCCAGACATAAGTACAGTCTAGTGCGCCAGACATAAGTACAGTCTTAGTGCGCCAGACATAAGTACATTCTAGCGCCAGACATGCGCACAGTCTAGTGCGCCAGACATACATACAGTCTAGTGCGCCAGACATAAGTACAGTCTAGCGCGCTAGACATACAGTCTAGTGCGCCAGACATAAGTACAGTCTAGTGCGCCAGACATAAGTACAGTCTAGTGCGCCGTGACATAAGTACAGTCTAGTGCGCCAGACATGGGTGCACAGTCTAGCGCCAGACATAAGTACAGTCCAGTGTGCCAGTATTACAAGTGCTAGTCAGCGCCAGACATAAGTACAGTCTAGCGCCAGACATACACAGTCTAGTGCTACCAGACATAAGTACAGTCTAGCGCGCCAGAGCATTACAAGTACAGTCTAGTGCGCCTGCGACATAAGTACAGTCTAGTGCGCCAGATAAGTACAGTCTTGTGCGCCAGACATGGCACAGCCCAGTGCGCCAGACATAAGTACAGTCTAGTGCGCCAGACATAAGTACAGCCCAGTGCGCCGACATAAGCACAGTCTTAGTGCGCTGGTGACATAAGTACAGTTCAGTGCGCCAGACATAAGTACAGCCAGTGCGCCAGACATAAGTACAGTCTAGCGCCAGACATAGTACGCCCAGGCGCCAGACATAAGTACAGTCTAGTGCGCCAGACATAAGACAGTCTAGTGCGCCAGACATAAGGTACAGTCTAGTGCGCCAGACATAAGTACAGTCTGCGCGCCAGACACAAGTACAGCCCAGCGCCAGACATAAGTTACAGTCTAGCGCGCCAGACAAGTACAGTCTAGTGCGCTAGACATATGCACAGTCTATGCGCCAGACATAAGTACAGTTCATGCGCCAGACATGGTGCACAGTTCCAGTGCAGGCCAGACATAAGTACAAATCTAGTGCGCCAGACATAGTACACAGTCTAGCGCCAGACATAAGAATAGCCCATAGTGCGCTGCAGACATAAAGTGGACAGTCCAGTGCGCAGACATAAGTACAGTCCAGTGCGCCAGACATAAGTACAGCAGCCCAGCAAGGCCAGACATGGGCACAGTTCCATAGTGCGCCAGACATAAGTACAGTCTAGTGCGCAGACATGGGGCACAGTCTAGTGCGCCAGACATAAGTACAGTCTAGTGCGCCAGACATAAGTACAGTCCAGTGCGCGCCCAGACATAAGCACAGTCTAGTGCGCCAGACATAAGTACAGTCTAGTGCGCCTGAGACATAAGTGACAGCCCAGTGCGCTGGTGATTACAAGGTACAGTCTAGTGCGCCAGACATAAGTACAGTCTAGTGCGCCAGACATGGCACAGTCTAGTGCTCAGACATAAGTACAGCCCAGTGCGCCAGACATAGCACAGTCTAGCAGGCATACAGCACAGTCTTAAAGGTGCCAGACATAAGTACAGTCTAGTGCGCAGACAGAAAAGAGGTCTAGTGCCAGACATAGTACAGTCTAGTGCGCCAGACATGGAATAGCTCAGCAGTTGTATACAGTCTAGTGCGCCAGACATAAGTACAGTCTAGTGCGCCAGACATGGGTGCACAGTGCCTAGTGCGTCAGACATAAGTACAGTCTAGTGCGCCAGACATGGCATACAGTCTAGTGCGCCAGACATAAGTACAGTCTAGTGCGCCAGACATAAGCACAGTCTAGTGCGCCAGACATACAGTCTAGTGCGCCAGACATGGGCACAGTCCAGTGCCAGACATAAGAGACAGTCTAAAGTGCGCCAGACATATAATAGCCCAGTGCGCCAGACATAAGCACAGTCTAGTGCGCCAGACACAGTACAGCCCAGTGCGCCAGACATGGCACAGCCCAGTGCCACATAAGTACAGTCCAGCGCCAGACATAAGTACAGCTCCGGCAGTGCGCCAGACATAAGTACAGTCTAGTGCGCCAGACATAAGTACAGTCCAGTGCGCCAGACATAAGTACAGCCCAGTGCGCCAGACACAGCACAGTTCAGTGCCGCATGTTAAGTACAGTCTAGCGCTGTGACATGGCATGCCAGCCCAGTGCGCCAGACATAAGTACAGTCTTGTGCGCCTCAGACATGCGGTGCCGTCTTGTGCGCCAGACATAAGTACAGTCTAGTGCGCCAGACATGGGTACAGTCTAGTGCGCCAGACATGGGGCACAGTCTAGTGCGCCAGACAGGACAGTCTAGTGCGCAGACATGGGTACAGTCTAGTGCGCCAGACATAAGCAGCAGCCCAGTGCGCCAGACATAAAGTACAGTCTTGCGCGCCAGACATAAGTACAGCCCCAGTGCGCCAGGACATAAGCACAGCTCCAGTGCGCCAGACATGGGCGCCCAGCGCGCCAGACATAAGTACAGCTCCAGTGCGCCAGACATGGGCACAGCTCCAGTGCGCCAGACATAAGTACAGCCCAGTGCGCCAGACATGGGCACAGCCCAGTGCGCCAGACATAAGTACAGCCCAGTGCGCCAGACATAGCACAGCCTCAGTGCGCCAGACATAAGTACAGCTCCAGTGCGCCAGACATGGGCACAGCCGGCGGGTGCCAGACATAAGTACAGTCTAGTGCGCCAGACATAGCACAGCCCAGTGCGCCAGACATAAGTACAGTCTAGTGGGGTGCCAGACATAAGTACAGTCTAGTGCGCTGTGACACAAGTACAGCTCCAGGCCAGACATAGTACAGTCTAGTGCCAGACATAAGTACAGTCTAGCACAGACATGCACAGTCTAGTGCGCCAGACATAAGTACAGTCTAGTGCGCCATGACATAAGTACAGCTCCAGTGCGCCAGACATAAGTACAGTCTAGTGCGCCAGACATGGGTGACAGCCTAGTAAGCCAGACATAAGTATACAGTCTAGTGCCAGACATAAGTACAGTCTTGTGCGCCAGACATAAGTAGTCTAGTGCGCCAGACATAAGTATGGCCCAGTGCGCCAGACATAGGCATAGCCTAGTGCGCCAGACATAAGTACAGTCTAGTGCGCCAGACATAAGTACAGTCTAGTGCGCCAGACATAAGTACAGTCTAGCGCGCCAGACATAAGTACAGCCTTGTGCGCCAGACATAAGTACAGTCCAGCGCGCCAGACATAAGTACAGTCTGTGCGCGCCAGACATAAGTACAGCCAGTGCGCCGCGACATAGCACAGCCCAGTGCGCCAGACATAAGTACAGTCTAGTGCGCCAGACATAAGTACAGCTCAGGCGCCAGACATAAGTACAGTCTAGTGCGCCAGACATGGCACAGTCTATGCACAGAGTACAGTCTAGTGCGCCAGACATGGTGCACAGTCTTGTGCGCCAGACATAAGTACAGCCCAGTGCGCCAGACATAAGCATAGCCCAGTGCGCCAGACATAAAGTACAGTTCAGTGCGCTACATAAGTACAGCCCAGTGCCAGACATACAGTCTAGTGCGCCAGACATAAGTACAGTCTAGTGCCAAGACATAAGTACAGTCTAGTGCGCCAGACATAAGTACAGCTCAGTGCGCCAGACACAAGTACAGTTCAGTGCGCCAGACATAAGCAAGGCTGTGTCTAGTGCGCCAGACATAAGTACAGCCCAGTGCGCTGACAGCAAGTACAGTCTAGTGCGCCAGACATACAGTCTAGTGCGCCAGACATAGTACGCCCAGTGCGCTGGGTAGGCGCGGCTGTCTTAGTGCGCCAGACATAAGTACAGTCTAGTGCGCCAGACATAAGTACAGTCTAGTGCGCCAGACATAAGTACAGTCTAGTGCGCCAGACATAAGTACAGCTCCAGTGCGCTGTGACATAAGTACAGTTCAGTGCGCCAGACATGGGCACAGTCTAGTGCGCCAGACATAAGCACAGTCTTGTGCGCCAGACATAGTACAGCTCCATGCGCCAGACATAAGTACAGCTCCAGTGCGCCAGACATATACAGCCCAGCGCGCCAGACATAAGTACAGTCTAGTGCCAGACATAAGTACAGTCTTGTGTTGCAGACATAAGTACAGCTCCAGTGCGCTGGATAGATGGGCACAGCCCAGCGCGCCAGACATAAGTACAGTCTTGTGCGCCAGACATGGCACAGCTCCAGTGCCAGACATAAGTACAGTCTAGTGCGTCAGACATACAGTCTTAGTGCGCCAGACATAAGCACAGTCTAGTGCGCCAGACATGGGTACAGTCTAGTGCGCCAGACATAAGGCCAGCCCTAGTGCCGACAGGCACACAGTCTAGTGCGTCAGACATAGTACAGTCTAGTGCGCCAGACATGTTATGCCCAGTGCGCCAGACATAAGTACAGTCTAGTGCGCCAGACATACAGTCTAGTGCGCCAGCACATAAGTACAGTCTAGGTGCGCCAGACATAAGTACAGCTCAGTGCGCCAGACATAAGTACAGTCTAGTGCGCCAGACATGGTACAGTCTAGTGCGCTGGGCACATGGCACAGTCCAGTGCGCCAGACATAAGTACAGTCTAGTGCGCCAGACATAAGCACAGTCTATGCGCCAGACATACAGTCCAGCGCGCCAGACATAAGTACTGGCCCAGTGCGCCAGACATAAGTACAGCTCCAGTGCCAGACATAAGTACAGTCTAGTGCGCCAGACATAAGTACAGTCTAGTGCGCCAGACATAAGTACAGTCTAGTGCGCCAGACATAAGTACAGTCTTGTGCGCCAGACATAAGTACAGTCTAGTGCGCCAGACATAAGTACAGTCTAGTGCGCTGTGACATAAGTACAGTTCTATATGCCGACATAAGACAGTCTAGTGCGCCAGACAAGTACAGTCTAGTGCGCTGACATAGCACAGTCTAGTGCGCCAGACATAAGTACAGTCTAGCGCGCCAGACATAAGTACAGTCTAGGGCGCGCCAGACATAAGTACAGCCCAGTGCGCCAGACATAAGTACAGTCTAGTGCGCCAGACATAAGTACAGCCCAGTGCGCCAGACATAAGGTACAGTCTAGTGCGCCAGACATAAGTATAGCTCCAGTGCGCCAGCGACATAAGTACAGTCTAGCGCGCCAGACATAAGTACAGTCTAGCGCGCCAGACAAGTGAGCAGTCCAGCGCGCCAGACATAAGTACAGTCTAGTGCGCCAGACATAAGTACAGTCTAGTGCGCCAGACATAAGTACAGTCTAGTGCGCCAGACATAAGTACAGTCTTGTGCGCCAGACATAAGTACAGTCTAGTGCGCCAGACACAAGTACAGTCTAGTGCGCGCCAGACATATACAGTTCAGTGCGCCAGTACAAGTACAGTCTAGGCAAGTGCCAGACATGGCACAGTCTAGTGCGCCAGACATGGGCACAGTCTAGTGCGCCAGACATAAGTACAGTCTAGTGCGCCAGACATTGGCACAGTCTAGTGCGCTGCGACATAAGTACAGTCTGTGCGCCAGACATAAGGCACAGCTCCAGTGCGCCAGACATACAGCCCAGTGTGCCAGACATAAGTATAGCCCAGGCGTGGCGCCAGACATAAGTACAGCCCAGTGCGCCAGACATAAGTGACAGTCTAGTGCGCCAGACATAAGTACAGTCTAGTGCGCCAGACATAAGTACAGTCTAGCGGCGCCAGACATAAGTACAGTCTAGCAAGGCCAGACATGGCACAGCTCCATAGTGCGCGACATAGTACAGCCCAGTGCGCGACAGTGGCCAGCCCAGTGCGCCAGACATAAGTACAGTCTAGTGCGCCAGACATAAGTACAGCTCCAGTGCGGCCAGACATACACAGGCCCAGTGCGCCAGACATAAGTACAGTCTAGTGCGCCAGACATAAGTACAGTCTAGTGCGCAGACATAAGTACAGTCTAGTGCGCAGACATAAGTGACAGTCTAGTGCTGTGACATAAGTACAGTGCCCAGTGCCAGACATAAGTATGAACAGTGGCACAGACATAAGTAACGATGCGCCAGACATACAGCCCAGTGCGCCAGACATAAGTACAGCTCCAGGTGCCAGACATATGCAGTACAGTCTAGTGTTGTGACATAAGTACAGCCTAAAAGTGCTAGACATAAGTACAGTCTAGTGCGCCAGACATAAGTACAGTCTAGTGCGCCAGACATAAGTACAGTCTAGTGCGCCAGACATAAGTACAGTCTAGTGCGCCAGACATAAGTACAGTCTAGTGCGCCAGACATAAGTACAGTCTTGTAGCACTCAACTGAATCAGAGTCAATACCAAGACATCACTAAAACAATAACATCAACAGTAATAACAACAATAATAACATCAATAACAACAATAATAACATCAATAACAATAATATCAGCAACAATAACAATAATAACATCATCAACAATAACAGCAATAACAACAATAACATCAACAACAATAACAGTAATAACATCAATAACAACAACGAGATCAGCAACAAGAGCAATAACAATAATAACATCAACAACAAGCACAACATCAACAATAACGACATCAACAACAATAACAGTAATAACATCAATAACAACAACGAGATCAGCAACAAGAGCAATAACAATAATAACATCAACAACAAGCACAACATCAACAATAACGACATCAACAACAGTAACAGTAATAACATCAATAACAACAATAATAACATCAATAACAACAATAATAACATCAATAACAATAATATCAGCAACAATAACAATAACATCATCAACAATAACAGCAATAACAACAATAACATCAACAACAATAACAGTAATAACATCAATAACAACAATAATAACATCAATAACAATAATAACATCATCAACAATAACAGCAATAACAACAATAACATCAACAACAATAACAGTAATAACATCAATAACAACAATAATAACATCAATAACAATAATAACATCATCAACAATAACAGCAATAACAACAATAACATCAACAACAATAACAGTAATAACATCAATAACAACAACGAGATCAGCAACAAGAGCAATAACAATAATAACATCAACAACAAGCACAACATCAACAATAACGACATCAACAACAATAATAACAATAACATCAACGACATCAACAACAATAATAACGACATCAACACCGATAACATCAACAACGACATCAACAACAATAACATCAACAACGACATCAACAACAATAACATCAATAACGACATCAACACCGATAACATCAACAACGACATCAACAATAACATCAACAACGACATCAACAACAATATCAACAACGACATCAACAACAATAACATCAACAACGACATCAACAACAATAACATCAACAACGACATCAACAACAATAACATCAACAACGACATCAACAACAATAACATCAACAATAACATCACCAACAATAACATCAACAACGACATCAACAATAACATCAACAACGACATCAACAACAATATCAACAACGACATCAACAACAATAACATCAACAACGACATCAACAACAATAACATCAACAACGACATCAACAACAATAACATCAACAACGACATCAACAACAATAACATCAACAATAACATCACCAACAATAACATCAACAACGACATCAACAACAATAACATCAACAATAACATCACCAACAATAACATCAACAACGACATCACCAACAATAACATCAACAATGACATCAACAACAATAACATCAACAACGACATCAACAACAATAACATCAATAACGACATCAACACCGATAACATCAACAACGACATCAACAACAATAACATCAACAACGACATCAACAACAATAACATCAATAACGACATCAACACCGATAACATCAACAACGACATCAACAATAACATCAACAACGACATCAACAACAATATCAACAACGACATCAACAACAATAACATCAACAACGACATCAACAACAATAACATCAACAACGACATCAACAACAATAACATCAACAACGACATCAACAACAATAACATCAACAATGACATCACCAACAATAACATCAACAACGACATCAACAACAATAACATCAACAACAATAACATCAACAACGACATCACCAACAATAACATCAACAATGACATCAACAACAATAACATCAACAACGACATCAACAACAATAACATCAACAACGACATCAACAACGACATCAACAACAATAACATCAACAACGACATCAACAACAATAACATCAACAACGACATCAACAACAACATCAACAATGACATCAACAACAATAACATCAACAACGACATCAACAACAATAACATCAATAACGACATCAACACCGATAACATCAACAACGACATCAACAATAACATCAACAACGACATCAACAACAATATCAACAACGACATCAACAACAATAACATCAACAACAATAACATCAACAATAATAACATCAACAACGACATCAACACCAATACCATCAACAACGACATCAACAACAATAACATCAACAACGACATCAACAATAACATCAACAACGACATCAACAACAATAACATCAACAACGACATCAACAACAATAACATCAACAACGACATCAACAACAATAACATCAACAACGACATCAACAACAATAACATCAACAATGACATCACCAACAATAACTTCAACAACGACATCAACAACAATAACATCAACAACGACATCACCAACAATAACATCAACAACATCAACAACAATAACATCAACAATGACATCAACAACAATAACATCAACAACGACATCAACAACAATAACATCAACAACAAGCTTCTCACAGCGTCATAATACATGGTCTTCCTCCTCCTCCCCTCTCTCCCTCTCTCTCTCTCTCTCCCACTCCCTCTCCCTCTCTCTCCCTCTCCCTCTCTCTCCCTCTCTCCAACACAGCAGCTGTGACGCTGCCGGACCCAAACATTAACTCCCTCATCTCTCCCCCCTCCCTCCCTCCCTCCCCTTCCCTCTTCCGTCATCCCTCTTCAAATCCCCATGCACACCTCAGCTCCCACGGTCCCTACCAGCCCCCCTTCTCTCCCCACTCACAGGCAGAACACTCCCCTCCCCACCACCAACAGCCTGGTCGATCAAGCCAGCAACCAGCGGGGGGAGGCGACCCCTGAAACCGACTACAGGTAACCCTCTCCACAGCCCCCCCACTAAGTATATAACACGCCCACCCCTCACTCCCGTACCTTATCTCCCCTCTCCCTCATCCCTCCCAACAACCTCCCCTACCCGAGACCCCCACTCACCCAGTACATAACAGTGGGTTGTACCCACTGACCCCCACCAACACCACCTGCAGAATTTATTGATGACCAAAACATTCAGGCGACACCAGGACGCTTGGGGAAGTGCGGAGAGTGAGGTGGGGAGAGTAAGGTGGGGAGGGAAAGTGAGATGGGGAGGGAAAGTGAGGTGGGGAGAGTAAGGTGGGGAGGGAAAGTGAGGTGGGGAGGGAAAGTGAGGTGAGGAGAGTAAGGTGGGGAGGGAAAGTGAGGTGGGGAGAGTAAGGTGGGGAGGGGAAGTGAGATGGGGAGGGAAAGTGAGGTGGGGAGGGAAAGTGAGGTGGGGAGAGTAAGGTGGGGAGGGAAAGTGAGGTGGGGTGAGTAAGGTGAGGAGGGAAAGTGAGGGGGGGAGAGTAAGGTGGGGAGGGAAAGTGAGATGGGAAGGGAAAGTGAGGTGGGGAGGGAAAGTGAGGTGGGGAGAGTAAGGTGGGGAGGGAAAGTGAGGTGGGGGGAAAGTGAGGTGGGGAGGGAAAGTGAGGTGAGGAGAGTAAGGTGGGGAGGGAAAGTGAGGTAGGGAGGGAAAGTGAGGTGGGGAGAGTAAGGTGGGGAGGGAAAGTGAGGTGGGGAGAGATGGTGAAGCTTTCCCTCTCGTCACCCCTCTCTCCCTCCCTCTGGTCACCCCTCTCTCCCTCTCTTCTCTCCCCTCGTTACAATCCCTCTCATCATCCCTCTCCTCCCATTCTTCATCCTCCCCTTCTCCCCTCCCCTCCCTCTCTCCTGTGCAGCATAATCGTCTTAAATCCTCCAAAGTTGTCGTTGTTGGCCCTACTTCACCCCATACCCCTCCCACCCCCATCCAGCACCCCTCCCTCACCCCTATTTCACCCCTCTTTCTGTATATCATAGCTCCGTGGCACTAATATACACTTGCTGCTTCCCCCGTGGTGGGGTGAACACCGGGGGAAGGCTGGGTGAACACCAGGGGAAGGCTGGGTGAACACCAGGGGAAGGCTGGGTGAACACCGGGGGAAGGCTGGGTGAACACCGGGGGAAGGCTGGGTGAACACCGGGGAGAGGCTGGTGTTATTTGATGTGTTGGTGGAGCTCAGGGGATTTGTGAAGTGGCCTCACCTCCCTGTGCTTTGTTATGTGTGGCCAATGGTGGCCACAGTGGGTACTAGCAGCCTCAAAGGTGGCCACAGTGGCTACTAGCAGCCTCAGTGGTGGCCAAACGTGACTAACATCCATGCAGATCATGGCTGTACCTGCCTTCCAAGGATATGGCCACATGTAGTGATACCTGGAGGGTGTTTTGGGGGTCAACGCTTCCACGGCCCGGTTCATGACCAGGCCTCGTGGTGGATCAGGGCCTGATCAACCAGGCTTTCACTGCAGGCCGCAAGTAAAGCAACGGTACGAGCCACAGCCCAGCTGGTCAGGTACTGACTTTAGGTGCCTGGCCAGCACTTTCTTGAAGACAGCGAGGTGTCTATTGGTAATTCTCCCTATGTATGCTGGGAGACAGCTGAACAGTCTTGGGCCCTTGACACTTATTGTGTTACCTCTTAATGTACTCAAAGTGCCCCTGCTTTTCATTGGGGGAATGTTGCACCACCTGCCGAGTCTTTTGCTTTCGTAGGGAGCGATTTCCGTGTGCAGATTTGGGACTAGTCCCTGAAGGATTTTCCAGATTTAGATTATGACGTACATGTATCTTTCTCGTCTGCGTTTCAAGGAGTACAGTCAAGGGACTTCAACCGTTCCAAGTTATTTAGATGCAGTAAAAGTTCTCTGTGTGTATATATTGGCCAGGTCAACAAGTTCACCTGCCTTGTACAGTTGTACATGATGTTATCTCACATTCTTACGTCCCATACTGTCATCCCAACACATCACTCCCAGCACAGAGATCCCTACATCAAGATTACCACACCAGAATCCCAGCAGAGTTTAATTCTACAAAATCGTAGCTGGAACAATTCCACAACACCGTGGCTGCTCCAACAATTCCACAACACCGTGGCTGCTCCAACAATTCCACAACACCGTGGCTGCTCCAACAATTCCACAACACCGTGGCTACTCCAACAATTCCACAACACCGTGGCTGCTCCAACAATTCCACAACACAGTGGCTGCTCCAACAATTCCACAACACAACAACGTGGCTACTCCACCAATTCCACAACACCGTGGCTGCTCCAACAATTCCACAACACCGTGGCTGCTCCAACAATTCCACAACACCGTGGCTGCTCCAACAATTCCACAAGACCGTGGCTGCTCCAACAATTCCATAACACAGTGGCTGCTCCAACAATTCCACAACACAACAACGTGGCTACTCCACCAATTCCACAACACCGTGGCTGCTCCAACAATTCCACAACACCGTGGCTGCTCCAACAATTCCACAACACCGTGGCTACTCCAACAATTCCACAACACCGTGGCTGCTCCAACAATTCCACAACACCGTGGCTACTTCAACAATTCCACAACACCGTGGCTGCTCCAACAATTCCACAACAGCGTGGCTACTCCAACAATTCCACAACACCGTAGCTGCTCCAACAATTCCACAACACCGTGGCTACTCCATCAATTCCACAACACCGTGGCTACTCCAACAATTCCACAACACCGTGGCTACTCCAACAATTCCACAACACCGTGGCTGCTCCAACAATTCCACAACACCGTGGCTGCTCCAACAATTCCACAACACCGTGGCTGCTCCAACAATTCCACAACAGCGTGGCTACTCCAACAATTCCACAACACCGTGGCTGCTCCAACAATTCCACAACACCGTGGCTACTTCAACAATTCCACAACACCGTGGCTGCTCCAACAATTCCACAACAGCGTGGCTACTTCAACAATTCCACAACACCATAGCTGCTCCAACAATTCCACAAGACCGTGGCTACTCCAACAATTCCACAACACCGTGGCTACTCCAACAATTCCACAACACCGTGGCTACTTCAACAATTCCACAACACCGTGGCTGCTCCAACAATTCCACAACAGCGTGGCTACTTCAACAATTCCACAACACCGTAGCTGCTCCAACAATTCCACAAGACCGTGGATACTCCAACAATTCCACAACACCGTGGCTACTCCAACAATTCCACAACACCGTGGCTGCTCCAACAATTCCACAACACCGTGGCTGCTCCAACAATTCCACAACACCGTGGCTGCTCCAACAATTCCACAACACCGTGGCTGCTCCAACAATTCCACATACGATCACATGTTTTAGAGGACGTTTTAAATAACGGTATTTCGGCTTGTTATTCACCATCATCAAGGCAGGAAACATGACCATAACTATACACTGGTTGGAAGACACTCGTGTTATCCCAGAATTTATTCAAAATGGTTCATTTAAAACTACGGCAGTAATTTTATATGAACCAATTCAAAATTAATAGCTAAACAAATTGGTAATTTCTTTTTTGTAATAAAAATTTAGGAATCACCACTCAGGAATTAAGAATTATAAACTACCGATTAGTAATGGTAATTCTTAGTTGGTAATTCCTAAGTGGTGGTTACTAACTGGTAATTCCTAAATGGTAATTCTTAGTCGGTAATTCCTAATTAGTTATTGTAATAAATTTTATTTACCGAGGTTCGAGCATTTAATAAAGGTAGTCCATATTTCACGTGTCTTGTAGTTCCCCTTTTAAGACTGGTGTTGGGCAGCGCTTGGGACCCGCTTGCATCCTGAAGGTTGAACTCTCACAGCCATTACTGACTGCAAGAAATAATTCCAAACGCTAAGATGGGCCCAGGACTTACCTTCGTGGTCCCAGGCTGCATGTGGGAGACTGCTGCACCTTACATATATATACTTGGTAAGATAGATAGGTTGGTTTATCTGTTACCATCACGTAGGCTGGTTGACAACAACCATCCAGGGAGACGCAACACACCTGTCACATACATGTAACTTGGAAAACTTAAATTGGTTTATGGAGGAGTGTTGATCGTTACTTTCTCCGGTAAACATGTAAGATGACAACTGTATGTTACAAAACTTCTTACACTCACTATGTATATATCTTTACTTTTCTATGTGCTTTTTAAAAAGGCCTTAATCTTGTAGTGTTTCCAGTCCAACCTTTGGTGTGTTCTAGACCGCGCCGAGGGAAACATTCCCAGAACCACTAACAAATAACAGAACTACTAACACAGAACCACTAACAAATAACAGAACTATTAACAAATAACAGAATTACTAACAAATAACAGAACCACTAAGGAATAAGAGAATCACTAAAATAACCATCATGGTAGTTACCACCACACAGGCTGGTATATCATCGTACTCTCCTTACTTGTACTCTCCTTACTTGTACTCTCCTTACTTGGACTCTCCTTACTTGGACTCTCCTTACCTGGGCTCTCCTTACTTGTAGTACAAAGTTTTCCAGTGGGCAACGGTAAACAATATGATGTTCAATGAGGACAAATTCCAACTACTCCGTTATGGAAAACTGGAGGAGATAATAACTAGAACAGAGTATACTACTGACTCCGGCCATACAATAGAGCGGAAAAATAATGTAAGGGACCTGGGAGTAGTAATGTCTGAGGATCTCACTTTCAAGGATCACAACAGTGCCACGATCGCACGTGCAAAGAAAATGATAGGATGGATAATGAGAACTTTCAAAACGAGAGATGCCAAGCCAATGATGATCCTTTTCAAATCACTTGTTCTCTCTAGGCTGGAATACTGCTGTACATTAACATCTCCATTCAAAGCAGGTGAAATCGCAGATCTAGAGAGTGTACAGAGATCCTTTACTGCACGTATAAGTTCTGTCAAGCACCTTAACTACTGGGAACGCTTGGAAGCACTTGACTTGTACTCGTTGGAACGCAGGAGGGAGAGATATATCATAATCTACACTTGGAAAATCATGGAAGGAATGGTCCCAAATCTGCACACACAAATCACTCCCTACGAAAGTAAAAGACTGAGCAGGCGATGCAAAATGCCCCCAATTAAAAGCAGGGGCGCCAATGGTACACTAAGAGAAAACACCATAAGTGTCCGGGGCCCAAGACTGTTCAACAGCCTCCCATCAAGCATTAGGGGAACTGCCAATAAGCCCCTGGCTGCCTTCAAGAGAGAACGGGACAGATACCTAAAGTCAGTGCCGGATCAGCCGGGCTGTGGCTCGTGCCGCCAGCAGTAACAGCCTGGTTGATCAGGCCCTGATCCACCGGGAGGCCTGGTCATTGCATCTCCTCACTTGGACTCTCCTCACTTGACCTCTCCTCACTTGGACGCTCCTCAATTGGCTTCTCCTCACTCGGTTTCTCCTCACTTGGCCTCACCTCACCTGGACTCTCCTCACTTGGACTCTCCTCATTGTCTCTCCTCAACTGGTCTCTCCTCACTCTGTCTCTCCTCACTTGGATTCTCCTCACTTGGACTCTCCTCACTTGGTCTCTCCTCATTGTCTCTCCTCAATTGGTCTCTCCTCACTCGGTCTCTCCTCACTTGGTCTCTCCTCACTTATTTCTCCTCACATGGTCTCTCACATGGCCTCTCCTCACTTGGACTCTCTTTATTTGGACTCTCATCGCTTGGTCTCTCCTCACTTGGACTCTCCTCACTTGGACTCTCATCGCTTGGTCTCTCCTCACTTGGTCTCTCCTCACTTGGTCTCTCCTCACTTGGCCTCTCCTCACTTGGTCTCTCCTTACTTGGGCTCTCCTCACTGCATCTCCTCACTTGGACGCTCCTCACTTGGTCTCTCCTTACTTGGGCTCTCCTCACTGCATCTCCTCACTTGGACGCTCCTCACTTGGCTTCTCCTCACTTGGCCTCACCTCACCTCACCTAGACTCTCCTCACTCATTCTCTCCTCACTTGGTCTCTCCTCACTTGGCCTCTCCTCATTGTCTCTCCTCAATTGGTCTCTCCTCACTTGGACTCATCTCACCTGGACTCTCCTCACTTGGGCTCTCCTCATTGTCTCTCCTTATTTCTCCTCACTCGGTCTCTCCTCACTTGGACTCTTCTGACTTGTCTCTCCTCACTTGAACTCTCCTCACTTGGTCTCTCACCTGGACTCTCCTCACTTGGACTCACCTCATTGTCTCTCCTCAGTTGGACTCTCCTTACTTGGACTCTCCTCACTTCATCTCTCCTCACTCGGTCTCTCCTCACTTGGATTCTCCTCACTTGGTCTCTCCTCACTTGGACTCTCCTCACTTGGTCTCTCCTCACTTGGTCTCTCCTCACTTGGAATCTCCTCACTTGGTCTCTCTTCACTTGGTCTCTCCTCACATGGTCTCTCCTCACTTGGTCTACCCTCACTTGGTCTCTCCTCACTTGGTCTCTCCTCACTTGGACTCTCCTCACTTGGAATCTCCTCACTTGGTCTCTCCTCACTTGGACTCTCCTTACTTGGACTCTCCTCACCTGGCTTCACCTCACTTGGACTCTCATCACATGGACTCTCCTCACTTGGTCTCTCCTCACTTGGACTCTCCTCACTGTCTCTCCTCACTTGGTCTCTCCTCACTGGGACTCTCCTCACTTGGTCTCTCCTCACTTGGACTCTCCTCACTTGGTCTCTCTTCACTTGGACTCTCCTCACTTGGTCTCTCCTCACTTGGACTCTCCTCACTTGGTCTCTCCTCACTTGGGCTCTCCTCACTTGGTCTCTCCTCACTTGGACTCTCTTCACTTGGTCTCTCCTCACTTGGTCTCTCCTCACTTGGTCTCTCCTCACTTGGACTCTCCTCACTTGGTCTCTCTTCACTTGGACTCTCCTCACTTGGTCTCTCCTCACTTGGGCTCTCCTCACTTGGTCTCTCCTCACTTGGACTCTCTTCACTTGGTCTCTCCTCACTTGGAATCTCCTCACTTGGTCTCTCCTCACTTGGACCCTCCTCACTTGGTCTCTCTTCACTTGGACTCTCCTCACTTGGTCTCTCCTCACTTGGTCTCTCCTCACTTGGACTCTCCTCACTTGGTCTCTCTTCACTTGGACTCTCCTCACTTTTTCTCTCCTCACTTGGACTCTCCTCACTTGGTCTCTCCTCACTTGGACTCTCTTCACTTGGTCTCTCTTCACTTGGACTCTCCTCACTTGGTCTCTTCTCACTCGGTCTCTCCTCACTTGGTCTCTCCTCACTTGGACTCTCCTCACTCGGTCTCTCCTCACTTGGTCTCTCCTCACTTGGACTCTCCTCACTCGGTCTCTCCTCACTTGGTCTCTCCTCACTTGGACTCTCCTCACTTGGTCTCTCCTCACTTGGACTCTCTTCACTTGGTCTCTCTTCACTTGGACTCTCCTCACTTGGTCTCTTCTCACTCGGTCTCTCCTCACTTGGTCTCTCCTCACTTGGTCTCTCCTCACTTGGACTCTCCTCACTCGGTCTCTCCTCACTTGGTCTCTCCTCACTTGGACTCTCCTCACTTGGTCTCTCCTCACTTGGACTCTCTTCACTTGGTCTCTCTTCACTTGGACTCTCCTCACTTGGTCTCTTCTCACTCGGTCTCTCCTCACTTGGTCTCTCCTCACTTGGTCTCTCCTCACTTGGACTCTCCTCACTCGGTCTCTTCTCACTTGGTCTCTCCTCACTTGGACTCTCCTCACTTGGTCTCTTCTCACTCGGTCTCTCCTCACTTGGTCTCTCCTCACTTGGTCTCTCCTCACTTGGACTCTCCTCACTCGGTCTCTCCTCACTTGGACTCTCCTCACTTGGACTCTCCTCACTCGGTCTCTCCTCACTTGGTCTCTCCTCACTTGGACTCTCCTCACTCGGTCTCTCCTCACTTGGTCTCTCCTCACTTGGACTCTCCTCACTCGGTCTCTCCTCACTTGGTCTCTCCTCACTTGGACTCTCCTCACTTGGTCTCTCCTCACTTGGTCTCTCCTCACTTGGACTCTCCTCACTTGGACTCTCCTCACTTGGTCTCTCCTCACTTGGTCTCTCCTCACTTGGACTCTCCTCACTCGGTCTCTCCTCACTTGGTCTCTCCTCACTTGGTCTCTCCTCACTTGGTCTCTCCTCACTTGGACTCTCCTCACTCGGTCTCTCCTCACTTGGACTCTCCTCACTTGGACTCTCCTCACTCGGTCTCTCCTCACTTGCCTCACGAACACGGAAGCTTCACCTCTAACAGAAACCAGGTGTGATAATTTCAGTTGGTGGTTGCCACTCGCTCGTCCATAACTCAGCGAGTAATGTGCTCGTTTTGACTGACTGTTTTAACCAGTAGAGAGAATAATACAGATCAGCGCTGCCTGTTGTTGTTGTTGCTGTTGTTGTGGTGGTGGTGGTGGTGACTGTTTTTGCTGCTAGTATTGTTTTTGATGAATGAGACTGTTGTTGAGCTGAATGTTGTTGTAGAGGTGAGTTGTTGATTTGAGTATTGTGGTGAAGTGAGTGCTGCTGAGGTGAGTGGTACTGAAGTGAGTGTTGTTGAAGTGAATGTTGTTGAGAGTATTTAAATGAGTATTGTCGAGGTGAAGTGAGTGTTGTTGAGGTGAAGTGAGTGTTGTCGAGGTGAAGTGAGTGTTGTCGAGGTGAAGTGAGTGTTGTCGAGGTGAAGTGAGTGTTGTCGAGGTGAAGTGAGTGTTGTCGAGGTGAAGTGAGTGTTGTCGAGGTGAAGTGAGTGTTGTTGAGGTGAAGTGAGTGTTGTCGAGGTGAAGTGAGTGTTGTCGAGGTGAAGTGAGTGTTGTCGAGGTGAAGTGAGTGTTGTTGAGGTGAAGTGAGTGTTGTCGAGGTGAAGTGAGTGTTGTCGAGGTGAAGTGAGTGTTGTCGAGGTGAAGTGAGTGTTGTTGAGGTGAAGTGAGTGTTGTCGAGGTGAAGTGAGTGTTGTTGAGGTGAAGTGAGTGTTGTCGAGGTGAAGTGAGTGTTGTCGAGGTGAAGTGAGTGTTGTTGAGGTGAAGTGAGTGTTGTTGAGGTGTTATTGGTAAGCAGATTTGTGACAAACAGTATGTATATGATAATAAATCACAGGGGGGAGGGGGGTAGAAACAGAGTATGAGGCCCTTCGGCTTCTGGACGCAACCTTCATCAGAAGCTAGGAGGTCAGTTAATTAGGATAGGAAAGAGATTTTTTAATTTATGTTAATGTAAATATTAATAATTTTGTACCAAAATAACCTTTGAAAACTTACCTAACCTTATTATAACAAGCCCAATTTATTTTAGCCTAATTTAACTAAATAAATTTTAGATAAGTTTACAATAATTTAATAATAAACAAACAAAATAAAATATATTTTTTCTTTAAGTTCAGAATGACTTTTGCGAAATTATTTCATGCACAAATTTTCCCTTGCCTTATTCGGCAAGAAGAGCGTTGCTATTAAGCCAAAATCGCAAGTTGTACCTATTCGGCACGACATATATATTTGTGTGTATGTGTGTGTACTCACGTAGTTGTGGTTGCAGAGGCCGATTCACAGCTCCTGGTCCCGCCTCTTCACTGGCCGTATGTGTGTGTGTGTACTCACGTAGTTGTCGTTGCAGGGGTCGATTTATAGCTCCTGGCCCAGCCTCTTCACTGGCCGCTACTCGGTCACTCTTCCCGCTCCATGAGCTTTATCATACCTCTTAAAGCTGTGTATGGATCCTGCCTCCACTACATCACTACCCAGACTGTTACACTTCCTGACAACTCTATGACTGAAGAAATACTTCCTAACATCCCTTTGACTCATATGAGTCTTCAACTTTCAATTGTGACCCCTTGTTTCTGTGTCCCATCTCTGGAACATCCTGTCTCTGTCCACCTTGTCTATTCCACGCAGTATTTTGTATGTCGTTATCATGTCTCCCCTGACCCTCCTGTCCTCCAGTGTCGTCAGACCGATTTCCCTTAACCTTTCTTCATAGGACATTTCCCTTAGGTCTGGTACTAGCCTTGTTGCAAACCTTTGCACTTTCTCTAATTTCATGACGTGCTTGACCAGGTATGGGTTCCAAACTGGTGCTGCGTACTCCAGTATGGACCTGACGTACACGGTGTATAAAGTGTGTGTGTACTCACCTATTTCTACTCACCTATTTGTGGTTGCAGGGGTCGAGTCCTAGCTCCTGGCCCCGCCTCTTCACCGGTTGCTACTGGGTCCTCTCTCTCCCCGCTCCATGAGCTTTATCATACCTCGTCTTAAAACTATGTATGGTTCCTGCCTCCACTACATCACTTTCTAGGCTATTCTAGTGTGTGTGTGTGTGTGTGTGTGTGTGTGTGTGTGTGTGTGTGTGTGTGTGTGTGTGTGTGTGTGTGTGTGTGTGTGTGTGTGTGTGAAGTCATACAGAAGTGGGTGAGGGAGAGATGTGAGATAAGAGTGTGTACAATGCCTAGTGATTGTTATTGACAGCGCGTAACAACCCCCACCTACAGACACAGACCCTGTGTTCGACCCCTGAAACCTCAAATAGGTGAGTACACCCAACACACACACACATACACAGAGGCCAAGTGTCTATCGACAAGTTCGTTTGACAACTGTTAACAACACACACACACACACAGGGGCCAGGAGCTCGGACTCGACCCCAGCAACCTCAACTAGGTGAGTACAGGGAGCAGGGAGAGAGAGGACCCAGTAGCAACCAATGAAGAGGCGGGGCCAGGAGCTAAGACTCGACCCCTGCAACCACAAATAGGTGAGTACACACAAACAGTGAAGATGAAAATGCAGGATCCATACATAGTTTTAAGAATGGGGATAATAGGGCTCACGCAGCCAGAGCGAAACCAGTAGTGACCAGCGAAGAGGAAGAGCCAAGAGCTGAGACTCGACCCCTTGCAACCACAATTTGAAGAGTACACACACACATTCTCTCTCTCTAATACAAAGACCTACACTACAAACATTATCATACGTCAGGCAACGGTGGTGCTGGCATCCAGCAATCTTTTGGGGGTTTGGGAGTTGGTACTAGGGGGAGGCATTGGCACGGGGGAGGGGGATGTTGGATTGTAGGGGAGGGTTGTGTGGAAGCCTGGGGAGATGGGGTGCTGGTAGGAGGATATTGGTCTGGGACCTTGGTTTGGGTACAAGGTAGGAAGCTCACGCATGCTCACATTGTTATTGTGATTATATTAATTCCCTCAAGGTGTAATCATCACTTTAATACGATTATGTTCCAATCACTTACTGAGCAAGATTTCACGTTAATATATATATATATATATATATATATATATATATATATATATATATATATATATATATATATATATATATATATATATATATATATATATATATATATATATGTATATATATATATATATATATATATATATATATATATATATATAAGATTATCAGTACCAGAAACAGGACTCGTAGAAATTTCCGTTTTCTATGGCAAATCAATGAGTGGAACTTGAGAGGGAGGAGAGACCTTGTCTATATGGTAGCCTTGTCTCCACCACCACCCCCAACACTCACACCATTCCTACCATCAATAACTCTCCTATTGCCCTTCCGTTACCACCATTATCATCGACCTGCAAGCCTCTGCTGCACCTACAATTGGGTACGCAGTATGGTGTGTAGCGTCAGCAGGGAGACACGTAGATAAGTATGGTAGGTAGGTAAGTATATGTATGGTAGGCAGATAGGTAAGTATAGGTATGGTAGATTGATAGGTAAAAATAATTATGGTAGGTAGGTAAGTGTAAGTATGGAAGGTAGGAAGGAAGGTAGGTACCGGGGGTGGTGCAGCACCTCCCTGGTACACTTAGTCTTCTATTACGCATCATACGCACCTGAGTCCACCATCTCTGTAAAGGTGACCTACATGAACACTCAAATTGATACACTGCACTAAGTAAAACTTGCGATTTTGGCTTAAACAGCAAGGCTCTTCTTGTGAAAATTTGTGTATGCAATAATTTCAGAAAAATCATTCTGAACCTACCGAAAAAAAAATATTTCATTGTGTTTGTTTATTATTAAATTATTGTAAACTTATCTCAAATATATTTAGTTGGATTAGGCTAAATTAAAGTGCGCTTGTTATAATAAGGTTAGGTAAGTTTTCTAAGGTTTTTTGGTACAAAATTATTAATTTTTACATTAACATAAATTAAAAATATATACATCTTTGAAAGTATAAAAGAAAATATTAGAAAGGACTTAATTTTAAATGAGTTCTTGCTAACTGACCAGTTTTACCTATTCTACACGACATATAATAAACGTATTCAGGGAAAACTCAAGATTCTCCCCGGAGTTGTTTAAATATTTCCTTCTACTACCTGCTATATTTTATTTGAACTTTATTTGAGAACAAAATACATTAACAAAGATACAATGGGAAGGAGAACCGAGCCGCGGGGGAATTGACCCCCGAAACAACCTCCAGGTAACTGACATCTTAGGGCCTCAATCTCAAAAACTTCATCCAGCTCCCCGGCGATGGGTCTTGTGCCCAGAATGCTGCAGGCATTTCTCCTCTGGATCGCAACACTGACTCGGTGTTGCGATGAGTTTTTCACCTGATTCTTTCAGGAAGTTTAGAGCACACTTGCCCCATGTACCGAGGGCTTCTTACCCTACTGGGACGAAGTTATAGCATGATGGCAGCCCTGTGTATTTGTTGATCTTCCGGGTCTCCCTGAAACTGGCGGACCCACACTCTTCGGCTTTAGAGTGTGTTAAGTATGTGATAGCCAACGTAGAGGCTCAGGTGCACTCCCATGCAATTCTCACATCGGATATATGTTGAGAGTTTACTTGAATACCTATTTTAGGGATTAAAATATTCATGTCTGGTGGTGATAAGTGTTAGCCACCCAGAATAACCCAAGAAAGTCAGTGTGTCATCGAAGACTGTCTTATTTCCATCGTGATCCTCCAATCGTCCCCCAGGATGCGACCCACACCAGTCCACTAACACCCAGGTACCTACTTTTATTAGGTAAATAGGGTCAGCAGGTATAAGGAAACATGCCCAACGTTTCCACCCATGCCGGGTACTGAACCACGGACATTGTGTGTCAGGGAGAGCTTTGCTAACCGAGTCAGTCACGGTTACATACAGCCTCAATGACCCTGGTGTAGTCGACAGACTTTAAATCCATTAACCAACATATCTTGGCCTTACTCTGGTTTTGTGTCCGTGAAACACGTATTGATGATCTAATTAATGTTTGCATAAATAACTCAATGCGAATGTGACTGTAACCAGATATAAACATGTAAATAACTCATTACCACTGTAACTTGTCCAGGTATCAAAACTTTGCGGCCTAGTCGCTGAACCCATTATGTACCTCTGTAATCCTTTGACTACCGCCCTCAGGATAGGTTTGGTGTGCATAAAAAAGATGTTATACTAAAAACTAACTATCAGTCTGGCTCATGTACACTCATAAAACATTACAAGTTCCTTCTTTAATTAGACGTCTATAAGTCAATTTTCTTAATCACTTCTGGAACTTATGTACCACAAGTACTACAACTACTACTACTACTACTACTGCCTACAACCATTATATTATGTTTTGCACCTCATTTTATACCTATATATATACCCCTCTGTGTCCCTGTATTATCTGTAAAGGCTCGACAAAGCTCCTGGAGAGCGAAACTTTGCCACAATAAAATATCACATTCGTTGCACTTGTGTCTTTTTTTTACCTAACATATTGTCGGTAATTCTACCAACACTAATACACTTCTGAGTTGCTCAATTTATAAGAAATATGATCTGAACGATTTAGGCTGTTTGTGAAGGTTAAGAGCAATGAGTATATCATATAGCTCAATGTGTATTTAACTTACCAGTCGTAGAACATAATTGAGGCGACACGCTGTTTCACTTACCAACAAGCAGCTTGTGATATCACTGGTAAGTATTTACAAACATTATCTCTACGTCCACAGCAGGACTCGAACCTGCAAACTCTGTATCAGAGTACACTGTACTTTACCACGAAGCCAAACCCCAGAAAAAGTATGAGCGCCTAGCAGGAGCTAGATGATGTCTCCCCATACCCCGCAGCAACTTGTTTTCTAAATTATTTCATCAAATCCTGTCACATGCAGTGAAGAATATAAGAGATTTGAAATGCTTGACAATTCGCAAACAGACTGCATGTGGCAAGATTTGATGAAATAACTTTGAAAACAAGCCTGGTGCTCCGGGGTATGGGGAAACTTCATCTAGCTCCGGCTAGGCACCTATACTTTTTCTGGGATTTGGCTTCATGGTAAAGTACTGTATACTCTGATACAGAGTTTGCAGGTTCGAGTCCTGCTGTGGACGTAGAAATAGCGTTTGAAAATAATTTCACCTGTGTGCGAATTGTTAAGTACTGATAAGTATATAGGATGTAAGCGTCGGATTAAATTCCTCTGTAGACAGATACAGTTTACCTACTGTGGAAAATTGCATTTATCTGAATGTAACTAATTATGTACATAACAGTAAATGATAACAAAGGTAATTATTATTTATCAATGTTACATAGACAAGTATGAATTTGGGACACCTAGGTCGCAAAAAATGTCCCCCTTCGATACCTACCACTGTCATAACCACAAGTTGCTCTGGACCTATTAATTAAATGAAATATACATACACCAGGAATACTGGTAAATATATAAATTTGTGGACTGTATATTAAAAATAATAAATGGTTATATATATACACAATTACATAACAGAAGGAAAATATTTTACCTGGACCTGGAGTTTACCTGGAGAGAGTTCCGGGGGTCAACGCCCCCGCGGCCCGGTCTGTGACCAGGCCTCCTGGTGGATCAGAGCCTGATCAACTAGGCTGTTGCTGCTGGCTGCACGCAAACCAACGTACGAGCCACAGCCCGGCTGATCAGGAACTGACTTTAGGTGCTTGTCCAGTGCCAGCTTGAAGACTGCCAGGGGTCTGTTGGTAATCCCCCTTATGTGTGCTGGGAGGCAGTTGAACAGTCTCGGGCCCCTGACACTTATTGTATGGTCTCTTAACGTGCTAGTGACACCCCTGCTTTTCATTGGGGGGATGGTGCATCGTCTGCCAAGTCTTTTGCTTTCGTAGTGAGTGATTTTCGTGTGCAAGTTCGGTACTAGTCCCTCTAGGATTTTCCAGGTGTATATAATCATGTATCTCTCCCTCCTGCGTTCCAGGGAATACAGGTTTAGGAACCTCAAGCGCTCCCAGTAATTGAGGTGTTTTATCTCCGTTATGCGCGCCATGAAAGTTCTCTGTACATTTTCTAGGTCGGCAATTTCACCTGCCTTGAAAGGTGCTGTTAGTGTGCAGCAATATTCCAGCCTATATCTTAATATCACTCACCAATTTGACAGGAGATTAATGTGTATTATACTCAGAAAACCTCACTCTAACTAAATCTATGAAAATAATGCTGGCCAGAATTACACACAAATCTAGAGAGCTTATCTGAGGTTCCTGGAGCTGTCTTGTCCAGTCGTCTGATATCTCAAGTTATGCAGGAATGCACATCCACCAATTTCACCTCCTATTTGAGAGGTGTCAACACAATTTTAACCTCTACAGCACGAAAAATTCTTCCCATTACACCAACGTTTGTACAAAATTCAAAACCAAGATGGCGAATCTCGTCTGCCCAGACGCAGGCTTTCCGTTTTCTATGACATAAATATTATTAAATACAGTATGGCCATCTATTTACATATAAATACTGAATTTCTGGAAAATATATACAGTATTTTCCACACTACAGCCGGCCGGAGTTCGTTGCTAAACGATTCAAATTAATCCTTCCTTTAGGAGATGATTCCAGCTAGTTTTGGCTTGAGTGGCTGTTCTCCTAGTAGGTCTTACTACGATTTCATCTTCCGGCATCACTTGATCTGTGTTATCTTCCATATCACTTGTGTCACTTTCCCTCAGATTTTCATTTACATTTGATTGAACACCTAATTCCAAGGGAATCAATTTATTAATTGTGCGTAAACTTTCCTGGCCACGACACAACACTTTGACATTCCTGACAACACCTTGTGCATCTGGGTACAATGTCAATACTTTGCCCAGAGGCCACAATGTTTGATGTTGTTCAGTGTCATTTAACACAATGTCACCTGGTTGAATGTTCTGTCGATTTACTGCCTCTGTCGCACCATAAAAGTGTTCACGTAGTGTAAGAAGATATTCCTTACGCTACACATTAGACCAATGATCAATTACTTTATTTAACATTTTAAATTTATTACACAACACTGCCGCATCATTGTAATCTTCATCACTTTCTTCCGGATTATCTCTATAGACAGGGGCAGCTTCCAATTTCCTTCCACATATTAGGTGAGAAGGTGTTAATACATCTGCATCAGGTGTATCACTCATGTACGAGAGAGGCCTATTATTTATACGATTTTCTGCCTCCACTAACACTGCACGGAATTCTTCCAAATTAATTCTCTTCCGGTGTAGTACTTTGCGGAGACACCTCTTCACTGTGCCCGGTGGCCTGGTGGGTGGCCCGGTGGCCTGGTGAGTGGCCCGGTGGCCTGGTGGCTAAAGCTCCCGCTTCACACACGGAGGGCCCGGGTTCGATTCCCGGCGGGTGGAAACATTCGACACGTTTCCTTACACCTGTTGTCCTGTTCACCTAGCAGCAAATAGGTACCTGGGTGTTAGTCGACTGGTGTGGGTCGCATCCTGGGGGACAAGATTAAGGACCCCAATGGAAATAAGTTAGACAGTCCTCGATGACGCACTGACTTTCTTGGGTTATCCTGGGTGGCTAATCCTCCGGGGTTAAAAATCCGAACGAAATCTTATCTTATCTTATCTTATCAGTCTTTCGTACAGCCCCCCCTGCCAAGGGGCTCTAGGAGTAATAAATTTCCAGGTACACCATCACTGGGTTAACAGAGATTGAACATCGTTACTATTATTTAATTCTATCAAGTGTTGAGCACCTGCTACAAAATTTGTGGCATTATCCGAAATCATCAACCTCGGACAGGATCTCCTAGCTGCAAATTTTTGAAACAGCTGTATAAACTGTTCTGCAGACAAGTCCTGTGCCACTTCTAAATGAACTGCCCTAGTAGCAGTACAGGTGAACAAACAAACATACACTTTCAGTGGAACACCATTTGACGTACCTGTTAAAATTATTGGACCACTATAGTCTACACCTGTTACATCAAATGGTTTCACTAATTGTACACGCTCCTTTGGCAATGGTGGAGGACCTGGGTACATATAGGATCTGGCAACCACACGGCGACATATTACACAAGATTTAATCACCCTTTTTACACTTTGCCGTCCTTGTGGAATCCAGAAAGTTTCCCTAATACAATTTAAGGTATCTTGTACCCCACCATGCATTACATTTTTATGGGCATTTAGAACAATCAAATTTGTTAGATGATGAGTTTTGGGCAGTAAGATAGGGTGTTTAGCATAATCATCCAATTCAGCATTTTGTAACCTACCTCTGCACCTAATTACATTGTTCTCTAAATACAGACCCAATTTCTCTATTATGTAACCTTTCACAAATTTTCTTTCCATCATCAATTTAATCTCACTTCCATAGATTTCCTCCTGTACCCTCTTTATCCAATATTCAAGAGGATGTGAAAACTTAAATGAAATATTCATCTTGTTTAGAAATTTAAACACCAACTTAGTTACATTGATTAGTTTGGGTAAAGAAGAATACCTATTTATATCAATGGCTAAGGGAGGACAAACTACTGGAGCGGTGGTCACAGTAATTTCAACAGGAGCAATATACGCCTTTTGTACAGGCCAATTAGCTTTATTTACCAACCAGCTCGGTCCTTTAAACCATGATACAGCATTTACAAATTTAGCATAAGGTAAACCTTGAGACAAGAAATCAGCTGGATTCTCCTCACCAGGTATATGATTAAATGTTAACATATGCTGACCCAAACTATTATACTTCTCTTGCATCTGATAAATTTCAGCGACTCTGTTTTGTACGTACACAATTTTACTGTTTCCATTACGAATCCATTGTAAGGATGCCTCATTATCAGACCAAATTACAGTGTCGCTAATATTTACCTCCTGCAACTTATTTCTTATATAATTAGCTAATTTGACACCTACATAAATGGCTGTTAATTCCAACTGAGGCAAGGTACGTGATTTAATTGGAGACACTTTAGCCTTAGACATAACAAGAGAAATAACACTATTACATTGAAGGTAAGCAACTGCTCCATATGCCAATTTTGAAGCATCACAAAAAATGTGGAGTACATTTTTCCCATTTGGATTGGCCACCTGGCGTGGGAACTCCAACATTGGAATTTTCTCATAATCACCAATTAATTCATCCCACCTGTTAATGAATTCCTCAGGTAGAATTTCATCCCAAGCACATTTAAGTTTCCATGCTTCCTGAATTAATAATTTCCCTCTTATAGTAAGGGGTGACACTAAACCTAGTGGATCAAAACATTTGGAAACTTCAGCAAGCAAAACTCTCTTAGTTAATTTACTGGGCATACTGTAATTAGTAGGTTTTAACATTAACAAATCTCTCTCAGTATCCCAATTTAAACCCAATACATTACTACATTTTGGCACTTCATCTCCAGGGTAATCTTTACTTATTTTGTCCTTCAATTTGGTCGAATTACTATTCCATTCTCTCAGAGGCATATTTGCACTTTGCATTATTTTATTAGCCTCTCCATAAGTCATTAACAGTTCCTCTTCAGTTGACGTCACACCCAGGAAATTGTCCACATAAAATTGTTTGCTCATTACATTGCTCAATGGACTTCCCGTACATTTAAGGTGTTCATTTATCGTCGCTTGAAGTAGGAACGGACTGGATGTAGCACCAAATAATACGCTCCTAAAGTGAAAGGTTTTCAGAGGGCTAAGTGGGTCACTAGGATTCTCAGGCCATAAGAAGCGGGTACAATCCCGGTCAGCCTCTTGTAAACCCACTCTTAGGAAAGCTTTACTTATGTCAGCCGTAAAGGCATAATTTTTCATCCTGAAATTTAATAAGATATCTCCTAATTTTTCCGTCAACGACGGACCTGTCATCAAACAGTCATTTAAACTAGGTACATTTTTGTTACTCCTGGCACTACAATTAAACACAATCCTCAAAGGAGTGGTCTTAGAATCCTTCTTCACTCCGTGATGTGGCAAATAGTGACCATAAATTTTGGCTTGCTCAGGAGGTACCTCTTCTATAAATTTATTAATTAACTGCTCAGCAATTATATCATCACAGGCAGTTAACAATTCTGGTGTCTTACTCAGTTCGCGGAGCTGAGCCTTTAACTGCCCATATGCCATTCTGTAATTAGTGGGCAATTCTGGATGGTTCAGTCTCCACGGAAGTCGTACCCAGTATTGTCCAGATTCAAATTTTACATCTTTCAGGTACTGCTCTTAAGTAAAAGAATCGTCTGGACTTTCTTCATTTACATTTATTCCAATGCTGTCTAATTCCCACAATTTATGCACTGGCTCAACACCATCCTCTATGGAAGAATTATACTGGGGTACAACTTCATGAGTAAGACACACAGTTATGGTATTTGTAGTTTCCTCTAGTCATGAATTATTATTACGAGGAATCCTACCATACATTACATGGCCTCCTGCAGTCTTCAAAAGGGTGACACCACATTTCTTTACCATACCCTTTACAAAGGAGGCATAATAGTCACTACCTATCAAAATATTTATTGGGCCTACAGAATCATCACTTACACCAGAAGGTGCTAAATTTACATTATGTGAGAGTCTTTCTGTAGCTTTACTAAGTCCTACTGTAGATATTTTCTCTGGAAGTCTATCTACAATTGCTGCATTAACACGTTTTTTCTCATTGCCTAACCTGACAGTTACATAAACAGTGTCATACAATTGAGCTCTTTTGTCTGAGAGAAAACCTGATAATTTTAAAGTTGTGGGATCTCCCATCTGTACTTTCATACCATCAAGACATTTACGTTTTATGAAAGTACGCTGGGATCCCTGGTCCAATAATGCATTTACAATTTTTGATTTATGCCTTTTATCATCAATTTTTACCTGTAACACAGGTAAGGCTACTTCAGCAAAACCATCATTATTAACATTAGCAGCAATTTTTACATTAGCTACTGTTGTGTCACGATTGTCAACATTATCATTATTATCAACATTATCATATAGACCTTTACACATGACTATATGGTGTCTTCCTTTGTGACATTGATAACAGAAGTTTAATTTGGCATAACAATCCTTTACATTGTGATTACCCAAACACCTGATACATCTGTCAAGTTCCTCCAATCTTTCAACTTTATCATTCCATGAATTGTATGCATTGCAATTCTTAGAAAAATGAGTACCCTTGCAGAAAAGACAATTTCTCTTTTCTTTGACTGGTTTCCTATTAACTGTGCTACTCTTAGGAGGGTACTTATTCTTCTTACCTTGTGGAGAATCATTATTTCTGATTCCTGCTACTTGATATGCACCTATGCAACTCTTTTTAGGAAATGAATTTTGATTAACATTGGGATAATTTTTCCCTTTGTGAAACTTGACAGATACCTCAGAGTTATTATGTGTTGCATCTTTAAAATGAGTTGGTTGGCTGGTCTGCAACTGCACAATTAATTCTTGTAGACCTAGTCTTATTTCCTCCAGACCAAAATAACCTTTGTGATATTTATTCGAGAGCCATTCAAGTGTTTTACAGCTTAATTTATTCTGTACCATGGCACTCAATAACCAGTCTGATTCCTTCAGATTATATTTATTACTTAATGTTTTGATAGTGCTCTCCAGTTTAACTCTAAACTGCTGTAAACCTTTGTAAGTATGATCTGGAGATTTTAAATTAATAATGATATTCACTAGATCCAACCTACTTTGTTCTATATTACCATAGGTGACCTTCAACAAGTCAACTGCTTCCTTGTAAGAGTCATCTACATTGGGAAAGGCTTGTATGAGTATGTGAGCATCTCCTCTTACCTGTCCTTTGAGGTAAAATAATTTAGTTACACAGGCTAGGTCACTCCTGTCATGCACAGCTGCTTTAAAAATTGACCAAAATTCCTCCCAGTTTTCTCCAGGATTAAATACAGGTAAACATAGTTCTGGGAGTTTTGGCAAAGACATATTATTTGTTGGAGCAGACTGACCAACTGCCTGGTTTACACATTTTAATTTATTCAAGGCCTGATTTTTACAAGAAAGAATCTTTTCTTCTAATTCATAATACTGATTAATTATAAGATCTATTTCAGTCTCATCTACACAGTTTACTAACAAATCTCCTTCATATTTGTTGTAATATAATTTGTATGAATCATATCTATTATCTAAAGCATCTAAATACAATTTTAAATCGTCAGTATTCACAGTTTCTTGATTCATTAATTCCAAGCACTTATTATACGCCTTGGTTACATGAACTTTTCTAGCCTGTAGTGATGCTTTCTTTACTCTATATTCCACATGTTTGTCTTCTATATTAATTTCCTCATTTTCAGCCATGATGCGATGTATTAAATTCAACTTAATAACACTGATTATGTACTAAATTATGCACTTTATAAAGGTAAATAGTACAACTTACCTTAAATAAATTCTAGCTACTTGAGCTTAGCAATTACATGTATAATATAAATTTTAAATGTACATTAATACAAACTTAGCTCATCAAAATTAATGTTATACAAAGTAATAAATCCTTGCCAGAATTTGGCATAGCAAAATTAATATACACATTAATAATTAGCTACACATGACTTATCAATTACACATACACTGATATAAATCTTGGCCAAAATTGGCTTATCAAATTAATATTATACAAATATAAATCCTTGCCAGAATTTGGCATAGCAAAATTAATATTATACACAATATAATCTTTATCCACACTTGTCTTATCAATTACACATACACTGATATAAATCTTGGCCAGAATTGTCTTATCAAATTGAGCTTAGCTTATCAAAATTAATATTGTAATTATTATAATCCACTACACATTAAGTAAATTTGTGAACTTAACATCCACCTCCTTCTGTCATTTCACATATAATTATTAAGTAATTAACTAATTAATGACTTCACTAATTACCTCCGGTTCAAGAAGGACCAAAGGGCAAATTAAATGTGGAAAATTGCATTTAGCTGAATGTAACTAATTATGTACATAACAGTAAATGATAACAAAGATAATTATTATTTATCAATGTTACATAGACAAGTAGGAATTTGGGACACCTAGGTCGCAAAAAATGTCCCCCTTCGATACCTACCACTGTCATAACCACAAGTTGCTCTGGACCTATTAATTAAATGAAATATACATACACCAGGAATACTGGTAAATATATAAATTTGTGGACTGTATATTAAAAATAATAAATGGTTATATATATACACAATTACATAACAGAAGGAAAATATATCTTAATATCACTCGCCAATTTGACTGGAGATTAATGTGTATCATACTCAGAAAACCTCACTCTAACTAAATCTATGAAAATAATGCTGGCCAGAATTACACACAAATCTAGAGAGCTTATCTGAGGTTCCTGGAGCTGTCTTGTCCAGTCGTCTGATATCTCAAGTTATGCAGGAATGCACATCCACCAATTTCGCCTCCTATTTGAGAGGTGTCAACACAATTTTAACCTCTAGAGCACGAAAAATTCTTCCCATTACACCAACGTTTGTACAAAATTCAAAACCAAGATGGCGAGTCTCGTCTGCCCAGACGCAGGCTTTCCGTTTTCTATGACATAAATATTATTAAATACAGTATGGCCATCTATTTACATATAAATACTGAATTTCTGGAAAATATATACAGTATTTTCCACACCTACTGAGGCTCGCAGGACCCCATGTCTAGCTCTTATACAGTATCATGTAGATTATGTTTGCTCTTCACGGTATTCTATTTAACAGGAAAACAAACAAAAAAGACCGACTACATATCAGCCAGAACAAAAAGGCGAGATTCGTCCTGGGCCTAAGCGAGCATGTAGGCTAGATATCACAAGGACCCCAGTGGAAATAAGTCTGACTTTTTTGAGGGGTTATCCTAGGTAATTTACACATATGTTACTATGTATGATAATTGTATTCTTGTGCACCTGTAAGTTTATTTAGGTACAGGTACACTTAAGTACAATTATCATTCATAGTAACATGTAAAAAACCACAGAAAAAATGGAAAATAAAACCTGAGCGCTTTCATGTGCTTACAGCGAAGAGGCGGGGCCAGGAGCTGTGAATCTACCCTTGCAACCAAAAACAGGTAAGTACACACATCTTCGGAGGAAGATGTGTGTACTTACTCACATCTTCCTCCGAAGATGTGTGTAAGCACATGAAAGTATTCAGGTTTTCTTATACTATTTTCTCTGTGGTATTTTTACATATTTGCAATCGTGCGTTTTGTTGTGATTTCTTCTACATAATAACATCTGTAAATTAACTAGGATTATCCCCCCCAAAAAAAAGTCAGACAAAGTGACAATTCCATGAATATTAAAGAGACTCAGATTACAATAATTAATAGGTACACGAATGTAAGCTGATCCTCTTCAATGATCATCTAAATAACTCTGTTCACTTTATTCCTATTGTATCTCCTTTTACTGTAGCTGATTTTTATATTCAAGTTAATGTACCTAAATGATCGGCGAGGGTAGACACATTGGGTGTGTTTCTTTACACCGGTTATCTCTGTTTCCCATCAGTAAAATAGGTACTTGGGTGTTAGTCGACTGGTGTGGGTCGCATCCTGGGGACAAAATTGACCTAATTTGCCCTAAATTCTCTGCATAACAAGCGGCTTTCTATATAGTTGTATGTCATTGATGTCAGCTATGGTCTGTATATCTTGTACATGTACTTGTAGTAAATAAAGATATTATTATAAAAATGTAAATTTAATGTGCTTTGTGTTGGCTATTTTTGATAGTTTAACCATCCAAAAGATAAAAAACGGATAAAAATTATTTATAGAAGACGTTTTCCTTGTATAACTTAAATAAATTTCAATCTCTCATGTGCAGGTTATTTGTGTATATAATGCAATGCCTTATTATTATTATCATTACAAAATAACTTTGTTTAGATCACTGACAACGGAGGACTGATAACTCAACTAGGCCAAGCAGTGTCAATCATTATCATTATGGTTCTTTGCACGGTCTTTGCATGGATGCTACCCGGGTCTCACCCGCGAGACCCGGGTTCGATTCCCGGCAAGGGAAGATGTTTACTGAGTATCCATTGTTCAATCCCCTGCCGGGTGGAAACGCTGGACATATTTCCTTACACCTGCTGTCCCTGTTCAACTAGCAGGTAAGTAGGTACCTGGGTGTTAGTATATCAACTTATCGGTTCTCTGAATCATTTATCTACATAGTAGTGAGAAATAATGTGGGTGAATTTCACAAGTACACTCAGGAATTAATATTTCACACAACTGGGGAGAACTCTGGTACATCTAAAACTTATTGATACCAGTTGTACCTGGGAGACAGGTGGGAGTTTAGCACCAGTGGGTCACATCACTGTTCCTCCCACGATGCCCACCTTCCCAGCTCCCAGACTCACACATCTGGACCTTAAATTATGTGAACATATAGTTCTTGAAATTATTAAACAAATATTTCCAGCCTGTAACACTGGCTGTATTAAATATGGTTGTGGACTATACGTATTACTTAAAAATTACCTTGCTTGACGACTCTTAAATAATTTGTTGGTCCACTGTTTAAACTGACTGTACACCAGTTTTATGTCATTTCATATAATTTTCACAAAATTAAGTTAGTGTAGATAAATGCAACTATAAGAATTACTTACCGAGTCATCTTGGTGATATATCCTAATGCCTCCCTAGCAGGCAGGTATGTTAAATATTGACCAATACTAGATGCCTTACCTATTTGGTGGGTTGATGCCATATATGAGTCGAAATTAAATTACTGTAGGTTCAGGCGATGAGCAACATGTCCTATCACCGCGTCCAGTATTATCTTCATTATCAGCCTTATTATGTTTCGAATACTATGTATCTGAATCCTCCCAGACACCTATTATATTCACTCATTTCATGGTCCCCAATTATTGCCGATACACTCTACATCGGCTTCGATTACCCACGATCAAATTCTGCCACACTTTTCTATAAACGTATACATTCCGCCATTTTTCGTTGCTCTCCTCCCACGTTTTGTTTACCAATTCATCTTTTCAATTAATTTAATAACACATCCAGGTGTGTACTATATTTTCATTATTGAAATATTAATTTCCTCTAAATTACATTAAGTTTTCATTTATTCAATTCTTTACAGAATAGAAGGAAATAATGGAGAATATTAGTTTTCATGTGACAGAACATCTTTTAAAAGTCGCTGAAGATACACACAATTTCAGATAAACATTATTATTCTCATCAATTCTTACACTGATTACAGAAAAAAAAATGTCCACAACAGTGATGGAGTGAATGATAATGAAAGTGTTTCTTCTTTTTCAGGTCACCCAGCCTTGGTGGGAAACGGCCGATGTGTTAATGAATAAATAAATAACCAAAAAAAGTCAAAGTGACTTATTTCCCAGTACATTACATACTGACTTTGATTCTTACTCTTGACAAAATTTGCTAATTAATATTATAATCAAGGGGGAAGCGCTAAACCCGGAGGATTATACAGCGCCTGGGGGGGGGGGGATGTGGAAGGCATTCAGGCTTAATTCGGGGAATTGGAGCACAGATCCAATTCCCTAAATCAAGAGCCCCTCACCAACAGCAAGGAACCTTCCTTGAGGGGCAAAATTTACTAAAATATTATGGAAAGTGATGCGAGGAATATTGTCAACATAATAAAGTTGCTGCTTTATTATTATTATTTTATTATTATTATTATTATTATTATTATTATTATTATTATTATTTTATTATTATTATTATTATTATTATTATCTGGCACATTAAACATTTCCAATTGTTGACTAAGTTAGGTCATGGTTGTCAGGAAACGTAACAAGTGTTTCCTGACGCTGGTCTTAGTCATATGACCCATAGCTGGAGCTTTTGGCCATCTGACCGAGGCCTTCCGCTGGCTAACCCTTCTATCCCTTTAAAAAATATGGTTATAATAACTATTCTCTGGTTTATTCACCTTTCTGTCAACATTACCTGGAGTTTACCTGGAGAGAGTTTCGGGGGTCAACGCCCCCGCGGCCCGGTCTGTGACCAGGCCTCCTGGTGGATCAGCGCCTGATCAACCAGGCTGTTGCTGCTGGCTGCACGCAAACCAACGTACGAGCCACAGCCCGGCTGATCAGGAACTGACTTTAGGTGCTTGTCCAGTGCCAGCTTGAAGACTGCCAGGGGTCTGTTGGTAATCCCCCTTATGTGTGCTGGGAGGCAGTTGAACAGTCTCGGGCCCCTGACACTTACTGTATGGTCTCTTAACGTGCTAGTGATACCCCTGCTTTTCATTGGGGGGATGGTGCATCGTCTGCCAAGTCTTTTGCTCTCGTAGTGAGTGATTTTCGTGTGCAAGTTCGGTACTAGTCCCTCTAGGATTTTCCAGGTGTATATAATCATGTATCTCTCCCTCCTGCGTTCCAGGGAATACAGGTTTAGAAACCTCAAGCGCTCCCAGTAATTGAGGTGTTTTATCTCCGTTATGCGTGCCGTGAAGGTTCTCTGTACATTTTCTAGGTCGGCAATTTCACCTGCCTTGAAAGGTGCTGTTAGTGTGCAGCAATATTCCAGCCTAGAAAGAACAAGTGACCTGAAGAGTGTCATCATGGGCTTGGCCTCCCTAGTTTTGAAGGTTCTCATTATCCATCCTGTCATTTTTCTAGCAGATGCGATTGATACAATGTTATGGTCCTTGAAGGTGAGATCCTCCGACATAATCACTCCCAGGTCTTTGACGTTGGTGTTTCGCTCTATTTTGTGGCCAGAATTTGTTTTGTACTCTGATGAAGATTTAATTTCCTCATGTTTATCATATCTGAGTAATTGAAATTTCTCATCGTTGAACTTCATATTGTTTTCTGCAGCCCACTGAAAGATTTGGTTGATGTCCGCCTGGAGCCTTGCAGTGTCTGCAATGGAAGACACTGTCATGCAGATTCGGGTGTCATCTGCAAAGGAAGACACGGTGCTGTGGCTGACATCCTTGTCTATGTCGGATATGAGGATGAGGAACAAGATGGGAGCGAGTACTGTGCCTTGTGGAACAGAGCTTTTCACCGTAGCTGCCTCGGACTTTACTCTGTTGACGACTACTCTCTGTTCTGTTAGTGAGGAAATTATAGATCCATCGACCGACTTTTCCTGTTATTCCTTTAGCACGCATTTTGTGCGCTATTACGCCATGGTCACACTTGTCGAAGGCTTTTGCAAAGTCTGTATATATTACATCTGCATTCTTTTTGTCTTCTAGTGCATTTAGGACCTTGTCGTAGTGATCCAATAGTTGAGACAGACAGGAGCGACTCAGTGTGACTCAGTTATTCCTTATTTTATAATTTATTCTTATTTAATACTAATATTTTTTATATAACTCAAATATAAGGTATAAATATATTATTATTATTATTATAATCAAAAAGAAGCGCTAAGCCACAAGGGCTATACAGCGCTGCAGGGTAGGGAAGGAAGCGAGGGTATTTGATGGCAGAAGGGAGGAGGGATGATCAGTAGGTTACAGAAAACAGCGGGGCAGGGGATAGTACGGGGGTAGGGGGTAGCAAGAGATTGAAGTAGAAAGGGCTGAAGGTATCAGAATTTGTGAAGTCAGTTGTTGTCAAAAAGTCAATGAGAGAGTCTGGATGAAAGGTGGGTCCATCAGCGAGAAGGGAAGGTAAAGAGAGAGCAGCAGAGCGAAGACGACGACGGAGGTAAATTCTGCGTGCTTGTTGATAAAGTGGGCAGTCCAACAGAATGTGGCTGACTGATAATGGAACTTGGCAATTCTCACAGAGAGGAGCAGGGCGCCTCTCCATGAGATATCCATGAGTAAGACGAGTATGGCCAATGCGAAGACGGGAGAGAGTAGTCTCCCAACCTCGACACTGGTGATAAGAAGACGGCCAGTAACCTATACTCGGTTTAATAGATTGAAGTTTGTTGCCGAGCATAGTAGACCAACGTTGTTGCCAACGGGTGTGAAGTTGGGAAGATATTGCAGCAAAATAGTCCGTAAATGGAATACCTCTACATGAAACTGGTAGGTCATGTACTGCTGACCGCGCAGCAGTGTCTGCCTGTTCATTGCCCTGTATGTCAACATGACCAGGGACCCAACAAAAAACAATATCTTTATGCTTGGTAAAGATGCGGCGTAGCCAAAGTCGGATATGGAGGACTAAGGGGTGAGGTGTATCAAATTTCTGTATAGCCTGTAAAGCACTAAGGGAGTCTGAGACAACCACAAATGATGACACAGGCATAGATGCAATACGGATAAGTGCTGTAAGGATGGCATACAATTCAGCAGTAAAAATACTAGCCGAAGATAGTAAATGCCCTTGTACAACGCTGTCCGGAAACACTGCTGCAAATCCTACGCTGTCAGAAGACTTAGAGCCATCTGTGTACACAGCAATGGCATGAGAATGAGAGTGAAAGTGGTCAAGAAAATGAGAGCGGGAAGCGACCGTAGACAGTTGGGCTTTCGAGCAAGGGAGAGAGAAAGAACAGACTCGAACAGCTGGAACTTCCCAGGGGGATAGGGAAAAGTGAGATGCTACATGTACATAGAAAGGTGGTAATTGAAGAGAAGACAAGAGCGAATGAAGGCGAAGAGAGAAGGGACGGAGTAAACAGGGGTGGTGAACAAATAAAGAATGTCTACTAATATCAGTGACCATTCTATAAATGGAAGGATTGCGGAGATCATGAGAGCGTACATAGTAGCGAAGGCAATGGGCATCACAGCGATCGGATAAGGATGGAACGTTCGCTTCTGCATAGAGGCTCTCGACAGGGGAAGAGTGAAAAGCACCAAGGCATAAACGTAATCCTTGGTGATGAATGGGGTTAAGGCTAGAGAGAGTAGCAGGAGATGCCGCTGAATAGATCTGGTCACCATAATCAAGTTTCGATAAGATAAGGGGGGAATGTAGGCGAAGGAGGGTTCGACGATCAGCTCCCCATGAAAGATGAGCAAGGGTTTTAAGGAGGTTCAGCCGGCTGTGGCAAGTTGCCTTCAGAGAGGTAATGTGAGGTTTCCAAGATGACCTACGATCAAAGAGGAGGCCCAGAAATTTGACTGTATCACGTTCAGGGATACGGGAGCCATAGAGGTACAAAGGATGATCGGAGATGACAGAGCGTCTAGTGAAAGTAATTTGGTGGGTTTTAGTGCTGGAAAATTTAAACCCACATGTGGTGGCCCAATTGGAAACACGGTCGACTGCATGCTGGAGAGAAACTGTAATAAGGTGACGGTCAGCGCCTGCACAGGCAATAGCGAAGTCATCAACATAGAGTGATGACCAAATATTTGATGGAAGACTAGAGGCCAAATCATTAATAGCAAGGAGAAAAAGTGTTGTGCTCAGAACACATCCCTGGGGGACACCTTCAGCTTGGATAAAGTCCGGGGAGAGCACATTATTAACCCGAACACGGAAATGCCTGTCAGTTAAAAAGTTCTTAAGGAAGGATGGTAGATTGCCTCGAAGGCCTAAGGAGTGGGCTTGGGCTAAAATATTATACCTCCAAGTTGTGTCATATGCCTTCTCAAGGTCAAAAAATATGGCAATAACTGAGTGGTTATTCGCGAAGGCATTACGAACATACGTATCCAAGCGTAGTAAGGGGTCTATGGTAGAACGTCCCTTACGAAAGCCATATTGACGAGTGGAGAGACTGTTGTGTGTCTCTAAATACCACACTAAACGTCTATTTACTAGGCGTTCCATCACTTTGCAAACTGCACTGGTAAGAGCAATGGGGCGATAGTGGGAGGTTTCATGTCCCGTAGTGCCTGGTTTGCGGAAAGGGAGAACAATGGCGGATTTCCACAGCTGTGGAAGAACTCCTTGTGACCAAATAAAATTGTAAAGGCGTAATAGGACTGCAAGGGCTGACTGATGTAAATGTTGTAGCATACGAATATGAATGTCGTCGGGCCCAGCTGCCGATGATCGGCAAGCTGAGAGTGTTGCCTCCAGTTCTTGAAGTGTAAAAGGCACATTATACTGTTCTTCTCTGAGAGAAGAAAAGTCCAAGGGTGCTAACTCTCTGGTAGACTTTGAGGAAAGAAATGAGGGGCATAGATGGAGTCCCTGAGAAATACGGACTAGATGATTGCCAATTTCATTGGCAACATCTAGTGGGTTTGCTATATCAACACCGGCAACCCGCAGAACAGGAGCCGGGTCAGGAGAATATTTACCACTTAGTTTTCGTACTTTTTTCCAGACTGCACTCATAGAGGAAGCAGAGGTGATGGTGGAGACATAATCTCGCCAGCAAGTGCGTTTAGCATCACGGATGACACGGCGAGCGATCGCACGCTTCTGCTTAAATTCAAGAAGTCTCTCTGTGGTTCTATTGTACCGGTACCTGCCCCATGCAGCGCGTTTCAAACGTACTGCACGAGCACAAGCAGGAGACCACCAAGGCACGCATTTCTGAGAATGCCTGCCCGAAGTTTGGGGTATAGAATGAGAAGCTGCGGTTAAAACGGAGGACGAGAAGAGGTGTAAAAGCTCATCGATGGAGGACGAAGAAGGAACCTCTCTAAAAACAGTTAGGTGTGAGTAAACGTTCCAATTTGCCTGATCAAATTGCCAGCGTGGGATGCGAAGAGGTGGTGAATATGAAGGGGAAGTAAGAATGATTGGGAAATGATCGCTGTCATGTAAGTCCGGAAGAACAGACCAAGTGAAGTCTAATGCGGCGGAGGAAGAGCAGACTGAGAGATCGATGCAAGAGAGAGTGTGAGTCCGAGGATCAAAATGGGTGTGAGTACCTGTATTTAAAACATGGAGGGGGTGGGTGGCAAGAAAAGCCTCTAACTGAATGCCACGGGAATCACAGTGAGACCCCCCCCCCAGAGGAAATGGTGGGCATTAAAATCACCAAGTAACAGAATCGGTGGTGGTAATGACGAAACAAGAAAGGCAATATCCGGAATAGATAATGCCCGAGAAGGAGAGAGATATAAAGAACAGAGCGTATACCACCTATGCAAGTGGATACGGGCTGCTGTGTAATGCAGCGAAGTACGAACAAATAGCTGATGGTACGGAATATCAGTGCGTAGAAGGGCACTTTCATTAAAGGTCCCATCAGGAAAAGGATCTGAAGAATACAATAAATTATAGCCTGAGATGGGAGAGATAACAGCAGTGTAATTTTGGTTCCTGTAAGCAAACACCAACAGGGGAAAACTGGGAGAGTAACATCTGAAGCTCACCCCGATTACCCCTGAGGCCGCGTATATTCCACTGTAAATAGGCCATGATTGGCAATGATAAAGATACCTGAAATCCGCAGGTAAGGGTTCCTACGGACTAGAGGGGTTAGAAAAGTCCACATGCGGAGGCAGTGGAAAATGTTCAAGCAGCGAAGGAACGGTGCGCTGTGAAGAAAGGAGTTGCGCAGATGGAGTAGAGGAGAGAGAAGGAGCGGAGGGTGGATCAGTGTCCATTGATGGTTTGGTCTCTGCAATATATTCAGAGATTGCTTCAAGTGTTTCAGAATTCAGAGACATCGTATGGGAGACAATATTGGAAATGGTAGGGGGAGGATGAGTAAAGATTGGAACTGTAATGGACTGTACCAAGGTAGGGGGGGACGGAAGGGTGGAGGGAACTGGAGAAGCGTGGAAGGGGACAGAAGAGGCAGAAACCGGGGAGGTGGCCGAAGAGGAAGAAACTTGGGAGGGAACAGGGGAGGAAGGTATAGTACGAGGAGGAGGGTGAACCTCTACACTTGTAGCAGAGCCAGTGAGAGGGGGAGAACCAGGTACAGAGACAGGGAAGGGAAAATGAGGTGGAAGATGGGTAGGAGGTGTTAACGGACCTTTTTTTGACTTTTGAGAAGTAGAGGGATGATTGGGAGGAGGTGTCATACGAGATCTCGTCGCTACTGAGGCTTGTGAGAGAGAACACGAAGAAGCAAGATCAGACTGAGACGTTGAAGTAGGGACGTCTGAGCTGAGGACAGCAAAAGAATTAGCTACAGGAGTGACTATGGGAGAGGTAGCCACAGAGGTGGGTGCAGAAGATGGGATACCAGAAGTGGGGGGACGTTTTGAAACACGGGAATAAGAAACACGAGGTAGTCTCCCTTGGAGGCGGAGATGAGAAACTGCCATGGCATAAGGGAGACCTTCTGCCTCTTTGAGGTAACGGATTTCCCGCTCGTTTAAGTAGACTTGACAACAGCAAGAGTACGAAGGGTGAGCCTCATGACAATTAAGGCAAGAGGGAGGTCGATTGCAAGACGTATTAGAATGGTCATCGGCACCACAGACTGGGCATTCGGCGATAGATCTGCAATATTTCGCTGGATGGCCAAATCGCCAGCAATTTCTACACTGTTGCGGTGTAGGGATCACCTTTCGAACTTGTAACCGATGTCCTGCTACATAAACTGAGGATGGGAGTTCACGGCTGTCAAAAGTTAAACGAGCCACATTGCTAGGGTATCGTCTCCGCCCGCGGGCAGGAAGAATGTAAGTGTCTACCTTGAGGATTGGGAGATCTTGGAGTTCCAGCTGTTCAAGAATGTCAGTGCCACATGTCTGGAAATTTTGTTGAACTATGGTATGGGGCAGAATGATGGTACCACTACAAGAATTGAGGGAATGATGCTTTTCAATAGTTACAGGAACAGTATTGATATGGGAAAGACGAGAAAGCTCATGAGCCTGGGTAGCATTCTGTACGGTGACAATGCGCGTACCGCTCTTAAGAGCATGAAAAGAAATATCTTTACCAACATGGCATAGGAGTGCCTTGCCAATACTGTGGTCAGAAAGATAGGCAGTAGAGGAAGTCGGTCGTAAAGTGAAGAATTTAGTCCATTGTGCAGTCTGAAACTGAGCATGGAAAGGTAGTGAAGGACGTGTCGATCTTTTCTGAGAAGAACGAGAAGGTGGAGAAGTATCATCAGCAGGTAATTGTCGTTGTCGTTTAGGCGTGGGACCAGAGTTGGTCCGACGTGGAACGGGCCGGCGATTCGAAAATTGCCACACCGTAGAGGGAGAGGCCGGAAGCATAGTCAGAGGAGAGCGAAGGTCAGATAAATCGAAGGAGTCAGTTGAGGCCTCAGTACCTGAAGCGGGTGAGGAAACAGCACCGGCAAGAGGTACAGAGGCATGAGGAGTGTCCGAAGAGTGGTCCAAAGACGGGGCGGGATCAGAACGGGGTGCGGTATCAAGAAGGGGCCCGGGGGTAGCAGGTTCATGGACTAGGGCTGCCATGGTTAGGTTACTTCTTTCTTTTTGTTTTTAAGAAAAAAAAAAGAAAGAAGAAAATAAAAATAAAAAAAGAATAAAAAAAGGGGGGAACAGGGAGGGATAGTTCCTAGGAGGAATGAAAGGGCCAGAAATCTCCCTCCACGCCCAAGAGGACCTCAGCACCGCAAGTAGCGCAGATGCAACATGGAACCCGTGCCATACCCTACCCATCATGCCAGTAAACCGGCAATCCTGGATAGCAACCTCACATCTGCTGAGCTACCTCGGTGGACAAAAGAGAGGGCGGCTGGAAATCTGCCACAAAGCATACCTCCTTCGGCCACCACCCCCAGAATCCGAAAGGTGGCTTCCAGAGATACACCCGTCGCCCGAGACACACCCAAAGCCACCCTCCGGGATACCGGAGAGGGATCAGGACATCCCCAGGCAATCCAGATTCCACGGCAAACTATGCCACCGCCAAGAACCTCAACGGAATGGGATGGACCCCGGTACCCTTTCCCCTACCTAGGAACTAGCGTGCCTGTGGAAAGAAAAAAAAAAAAAAAAAAAAAAAAAGGGCCAAAAAGGAAGGGCAAAAGGGAGGGGTGGGGAGGAGGAGGAGGAAAGGAAAAAGGGGAGGATGGGATAGGGAACGGGGGATTGGGGGGTAATTAGGTTCGGTCTGAGGAAGTAGACCGACAGGTCTAATTCCTCAGACCAAGAGCCTCTTCACCATGCCAAAGAGCCCCCCTTGAAGAGGGGTATAAATATAGTTTTCAGGTTATGTACTTTTTATGACAGTAAGACATGAGCAACAGTTGGGTATCTTGATGGTTGAAACGTTTCGCCTACACAGTAGACTTCAAATACAGAGGCAGCAGGTGTCATAGAGAAATGAAGATGTAATCAGTCCATTAACCTTGTAGGAATAGAATTTGTGGTGATCAGTCCCTCAGCCTGTGAACTCTAGTGAGGTTCACACAGTTGAAAGTAGTAGTATATTAGTTAATTATTATTATTATAATCAGAAAGAAGTGCTAAACCACAAGGGTTATACAGCACAGCAGGGCAGGGAAGGATGCAGGGGTAATGGGTAGCAAGAGGGAGAGGGATGATTATTAGGTTATGGAGTGCAGCCGGACAGAGGATAATGCAGGGGTAGAGGGTAGCTAGAGATTAAGGTAGAAAGGACTGAGGAGAGTGCTAGAGACATCGTCATCAGAGTTTGTGTAGTAAATAAATTGTCAAAAAGTCAATGAGAGAGTCTGGATTAAAGGAGGGTCCAGTCAGCAAGAAGGGAAGGTAAAGAAAGAGCAGCAAAGCGGAGACAATGTTGGAGGTAAATTCTGTGTGCTCGTTGATAGAGTGGGCAGTCCAACAGAATGTGGCTAACAGATACTGGAACTTGACAATTCTCACAGAGAGGAACAGGGCACCTCTCCATGAGATACCCGTGAGTAAGACGAGTGTGGCCAATGCGAAAACGGGAGAGAGTTGTCTCCCAACCCTGACATTGATGACAAGAAAACGGCCAGAAACCTGTACTAGGTTTAATAGAATGAAGTTTCTATGGAGCAGATCAGACAAACGTTGTTGCAAAGGGTGTGAAGGTGGGTACCAATCGCAGCAAAATAGTCCGTGAATGGAACACCTCTATAAGAAACTGGGAGGTCATGTACTGCTGACCGCACAGCAGTGTCTGCCTGTTCATTGCCCTGTACGTTAACATGACCAGGGACCCAACAAAAAACAATATCTTTGTGTTTGCTAGAGATACGGCATAACCAAAGTTGGATACGAAGAACTAGGGGGTGAGGTGTATCAAATTTCCACATAGCCTGTAAAGCACTAAGAGAGTCTGAAATGACCACCAACCACAAATGGTGACAAAGGCATAGATGCAATAACGGATAAGTGCTGCAAGAATGGCATACAATTCAGCCATAAAAATGCTAACCGAGGATAATAAATACCCTCGCATGACATTGTCCAGAAACACTGCTGTGAATCCGATGCTGTCAGAAAACTTAGAACTATCGGTGTACACTGCAATGACTTGAGAATGAGAGCGGAAGTGGTCAAGAAAAAGAGTGGAAAGCCACCGTAGGTAGTTGGGCTTTCGAGCATGGCAGTGGGAAAGAACAGACACGAACAGCTGGAACTTCCCAAGGGGGCAAGGAAAAGTGAGATGCTACATAAACATAGAAAGGTGGTAACTGAAGAGAAGACAAGAGTAAATGTAGGCGGAGAGAAAAGGGATGGAGTAAACAGGGGCGACGAACAAATAAAGAACATCTACTAACATCAGTGACTACCCTATATACAGAAGGATTGTGGGGGTCACGGGATCTAACATAATAGCAAAGGCAATGAGCGTCACGGCGATCAGACAAGGATGGAATATTCACTTCTGCATAGAGGCTCTCAACAGGGATGAACGAAAAGCACCAAGGCACAGACGGAGACCTTGGTGATGAATGGGATCTAACTTAGAGTTGCGGGAGAGGCCGCAGAATAGATTTGGTCACCATAATCTAGCTTGGAAAAGACTAAGGTGGAATGCAAAAGGAGGAGAGTGCGACGGTCAGCTTCCCATGAACAATGTGCGAGAACCTTAATGAGGAGATTTAGCCGACCATGGCAAGTTATCTTTAAAGAAGAAATGTGAGGTCTCCACGTCAGCCGATGACAAAAGAGCAGGCCCAGAAACTTGACCGTATCACATGCCAGAATACGTGAACCGGGTAAGTACAAGGGAGTACCTGGAATAAGCAGGCGTCTAGTGAGGGTATTATTATTATAATCAAGGGGAAGCGCTAAACCCGGAGGATTATACAGCGCCTGGGGGGGATGTGGGAGGCATTCAGGCTTAATTCGGGGAACTGGAGCACAGATCCAATTCCCTAAATCAAGAGCCCCTCACCAACATCAAGGAACCTTCCCTGAGGGGCTAGTGAGGGTAATGAATTGGGTTTTTGTACTAGAAAATTTAAAGACATGAAAAGTGGTCCAAAGGGAGACTCGGTCTATCACAACCTGAAGGGAGGCTGCTACTAGTCGACAGTCAGCACCTGTGTAAGCTATAGCAAAGCCATCAACATAAGGTGACAACCAAATATTTATAGCTAAGAGAGTAGAGCTGAGGATACAACCTTGTGGGACTCCTTCAGCTTGTACAAAGTCCGAGAAAAGTGAGGCGCCAATACGTACCCAAAATGTCTAACAGACAAGAAAGCAGCGATGAAGTTTGGTAGAATACCACGGAGGCCTAAGGAGTGGGCTTGGGCTAGAATGTTATACCTCCAAGTGGTGTCATATGCTTTCTCTAGATCAAAAAAGGTTGCTAGGACAGAGTGGTTGTTAGCAAAGGCATTTTGAATATACCTATCTAAGTGGAGCAAGGGGTCTAAAGTAGAGTGGCCTTTGCGAAAGCCATATTGGTGAGGGGAAAGGCTATTATGTCTCTCTAAGAACCACATCAGACGTCTATTCATCAATCGTTCCATCCTCTTGCAGATCACACTGGTCAGGGCAATGGGACGATAGTGAGAGGTGTCAAGCCCCAAGGCGCCCAGTTTGCAAAGTACAATAGCCAATTTCCAGTGTTGAGGGAGAGCCCCTCGCTCCCAAATTAGATTGAAAAGACATAAAAGAATGGGAAGGGCCATAGAATGGAGATGTTGTAGCATAGTGATGTGGTGCCAATGGCCAGCAAGTGGAAAGCATGGACTCTAATTCTAGAAGAGTAAAAGGTATGTTATATGGCTCCAAACCATAGGAGGAGAAATCTAAGGGCAATTGCTCTTTGGTAAGTTTAGATGCAAGAAATGAGGGACTGAAGTGAAGCCCTTGGGAGAGACAGACAAGATAGTTCCCGACTTCTGTGGCAACTTTGAAGGGTTCTGCGACAACTCCAGCAACCCGCAAGACGGGAGCTGGGTCCGAAGTATACTTACCACACAATTTCCACACCTTTTTCCAAATCATGCACATAGAGGAAGACAAGGTAGTGATAGACATGTAGTCTCGCCAACAAGCACATTTATCGTGTATGATGTGGCGAGCAACTGCCCTTGCCTGCTTAAAATCCAACAGATGCTCCGCAGTACGGTTATATCGATAATGGCCCCACACAACACGTTTTATGCACACTGCAAGGGCGCATGTAGGAGACCACCAAGGTCTGCATGTCTGAGAATGCCTACCTGAGGTTAGGGGGATAGAACAAGTCTCCTCAGTTAAGACTAGGGTCGAAAACTGGTGAGCCAGTTCGTCAATAGATGACGAAAGGGGGTCCTCGCAACAGATGGTAAGATAGGAGTATAAGTCCCAATCTGCTCGAGCAAACTGCCAATGAGGGCTACGAAACAGTCAGGTATATGTAGTAGAAGAAGGATAGGAAAGTGATCACTACCATGTAAATCTGGAAGAAAAGACCACATGAATTATTATTGTAATAAAAAAGAAGTGCTAAGCAAGACCACATGAAATCAAGTGCAATGTGCGAGGAACAGAAAGATCAATGCAGGAGACAGAGTGCGAAAGTCAAAATGGGTAGGAGCGCCTGTATTTAAAACATGAAGAGGATAAGAAGCGAGAAGGCTCTAACTGATCACCACGAGTTGCAGTGGGACCCTCCCCACAGGTGATGGCGAGCGTTAAAATCACCTAACATGATGGGTGGTGGTAGAGAAGAAATTAAAAACGTGATATAGATACAGAATGCTCAGGAGGGAGAGAGAGAGCAAACTTTAAACCATCTGTGTAAATAAATACGAGCTGCAGTATAATGCAGTGGGGAATGAACAAAATCTTGATACGGCATATCAACACGCACAAGAAGCGTGCTTTCATTAAATGATTCGTCAGGTAAAGGATCGGAAATCGGAAAAATGTAACAGCGCACAGCCCAAAACAAGGCAAATGACGGCAGAACAAATTTTGGGCTCTTGCAGCTGAACACATACTGGAGCCAACTGGGAGAGCAACACTTGCAGTTCTCCTCGATTGCCCCTAAGGCCACGAATATTCCATTGTAAAAAAGACATTATGTACAGAAATAAAATTGGCAACAATAAGAAACGATAAAACCTATGAGCATGTAGGATCCGTAAAGTCAATGTGTGGGGGGTAACAGTAAGCGTGTGAGCGGAGGAATAGACTGCTGTGAGGGTCGTATTATTATTATAATCAAGGGGGAAGCGCTAAACCCGGAGGATTATACAGCGCCTGGGGGGGGGGTTGTGGAAGGCAGTCAGGCTTAATTCGGGGAACTGGAGCACAGATCCAATTCCCTAAATCAAGAGCCCCTCGCCAACATCAAGGAACCTTCCTTGAGGGGTGTGAGGGTCGTAAACTAGAAGGGGTAGAGGGAGGCGCGTTGGTGTCCATTGGGGGTGTCGTCTCTGCAATATAGCTGGAGATAGCGGCTAACATCTCAGTTGTTAAGGAAGCCGACGATGCCATGATGTCAGAGACAGGAGAAGCGTTGCAAGGAAAGGTTGGAGTAACTACAGAGGCAACCAATGAGGTCTGAGGGGTCAGGGAGTATGAACCTGAAGAGATGCATCAGCTGGGGTAGAAGAGGCCTGCAGAGTAACAGGAAAGGAATAAGGTTGGAGGGTAACTATGGAGGAAGACAGGGGGAACAGGGGAAGTAGGGACTACACGAGGGGGAGGGGTGAACCTCTACCTTTGTGTGAGAGCTGGAAAGGGGATAAGAACTAGGTTCCAAGGTAGGATATATATTCCGTGCAGGTGATGGACATGAAGAAAGTGTAGGTCTGCGAGGTCTCGTAGACAGAAGCAAGCGAGCAAGATGAAGTAGAAGCAGGAAATGGTACAGAGGATAAAACTGCAAAAGAATTAGAAACTGGGGCGACCCCGGAAGACACAGACGCAGGAGAACCGTAGAGGTTGGAGGTCTTCGGGCTACCTGAGCATATGGGACAAGGGAATTTACCTTGATGGCAGAGCTGAGAGACAGCCATAGTGTAAGTGAGGCCCTCATGCTCCTTAAGATAACAGATCTCTCGTTCATTACAATAAACCTGGCAACTGCGTAAAAAAGATGAGGTTCCCTGCAATTGAGACAAGAGGGGGAAGACTACAGGACGTATTGGAATGATCTGCTGCACTACAGACCTGCAGTGTTTAGCGGGGTGTCCAAACCGCCAGCAATTACGACACTGTTGGGGAGTGGGAACAACTTGACGGACCTCTAGGTGATGTCCTGCAATATAGACAGAGGGAGGAAGTTCATGGCAGTCAGAGGTTAAACGAGCAATGTTACTAAGAAAGCGGCTCCACCCACGAGCAGGCAGGATGTGCGTATCTACCTTAAGAATATTATTATAATCAAAAAGATACCTTAAGAATAGGGAGGTTCTGAAGGGTTGTTCTTAAATATCCACGCAACAAGACAAAAAAAATCACTCTGTACAATGGTACGTGGTAAGCTCCAATACCACTGCAAGAATTAATAGTAGTGTGCTTACAAATGGTGACCAATATGTTATCTACGGAAATGATGCAGGAAAGAGCATGAGCTTGTTCTAAGTTCTGTACTGTTATGACACACACTGCTTCGAAGAACGTGGAAAGATATATTTTGGCCAACGTGCCATAAAAGTGTTTTACCAATTCCGTGATCAGAAATATAATCCGTTCGGGACGTCGTTTGTAAAGAATTTTGTCCATTGCGTACTCGTTAGTCCGGTACACAAAAGTAGTGCGTGTCGTGTAGGTTATTTTTGAGCGGTCATCGACGAACTGTCATCAGTAGGTTGTCTTGGATGCTTAGTAGTAGTACTGCGAGCAGTCTGACCTGAGGGAGGTGGGCAATCTGAAAACCGTCGCACCGTATTCGAGGAAGTCGGATGCATTGTGAAAGGCATGCTAGAAGCAGTGGGAAGAACAGTAATGGGCGGCACTGCAGCACCTAAAACAGGCGACAGAGCGTCATTGGCAGAAGGTACAGGGGTATGAGAAGAATCGAGAGAATGGTCCGATAAAGCCGGGTCAGAACAGGGCGTGGGATCAGAATGGGGCCTGGGAGGAAGGGTTTCACTGGACGAATTATTATAATCAAAAAGAAGCTCCAAGCCTTCACTGGACGAAGACTCCATAATAGGTGCATCTTCTGTGATACCTCCTTTGTTTTAATAATAATAATAATAAAAAAAAAATGGACAGAGGGACAGTCGCTAGGAGGCGTGGAGGGGCCGAAAGCTCCCCCCCCTCATCTGAGAGGATCTTGAGCCCACCAGTGGTGAAGATGCAGCATGGAACCTGTGCCATACCCTACCCTTCATGCCAGTAAACCAGTGCTCCGGGATAGCAGCCTCATCTACTGAGCAACCTTGGCGGACAAAAGAAAGAGCAGTTGGAAACCCGCCGCAAAGCATACCCCCCTTCGGTCACCACCTCCCAGAACCGACAGGCAGCTTCCAGAGATACACCCATTACCCGAAGGGTACCCCGCCCTCTTCCTGGAAATCCGGGAAGGGAGCAGGGCACTTTCAGATAATTCAGATTCCATGGCAAACCACACCACCCACGAGGGATCTCCTGGAGTGACAAATCCCAGCATGCCGCCACCTACCTAGAAACTAACACCAGAGGGGAGGTCCCCAGAGGCTACAAACTGGGCAGGAAACATGGGGAGGGTGGGGATAGGGAAGGAAAGGGGGGAAAAAAGGGGAAGTATTGGGAGGGTGGGGTAGGGAAGGGAGGATTGGGGGGTAATTAGGTTCAGTTGGAGGAAGAAAACCAAGAGGTCCAATTCCTTTGACCAATAGCCTCTTTACCTCGGCAAGGAGCCCCCCCCTTAAAGACTATATTAGTTAAAAAATGACATTAATACTGTCCAAAATTTATTACTTTCAAGTCGAGTTCAGGATGCTCATTGTCTTGTAGAGGGTGGCTGTGACCCTACTGGGATGAGGTTGAAGGTTGTGATGTTGAAGGGTCATCAGTTGATTGTTGCAGTAGAGTGCTCAGGTAGTCATACGTTGCTCGTTTCTTTTATAATATTTATTTTTACACGTACAATTGTATACAAGCCTAGCTGACATCAATGACATACTACTATAAAGAAAGCCCCCCCCTGTTATGCAGAACATTTTGGGCAAATTAGTTCAATTTTGTCCCCAGGATGTGACCCACACCAGTCGATTAACACCCAGGTATCTATTTTACCAATAGGTGAACCGGGAAGGCAGGTGTCTTAACCCTTTCAGGGTCCAAACCGTAGATCTACGCCATGAGCTCAGCTCACTCTGATAAGCTGTGAGCAGTAAATTTGGGACTAGATATGAAAGAATAATCTATGTGGTATGTGTGCACCACAAAAAATCCTGCAGCACACAGTGCACGAGAGAAAAAAACGAAACCGTAATTTTCGATTAAAACAGCGACTTTGTAGTGTTTTTTCGTATGTTTTTTATAACTGTATTTGCAATTTCTGTCTCATTCAACAGAAATAGATTATTTTGATTGGTTTTAGTACTGGAAATGGCTTGAAACTGAGCTCAAAGTAGGAGAAATGTTAAATTTTTGCCGATGTTCAAGAAAAAACAAATAACCTCAGAAGTCTAATACATGCCAGCTGGTGGGTCTAATATACATTCACAAATGTGGTGATATTATTTATACAATTATTACAGTATTGCATAACAGTAAATTTTCTATTTTTTCGGTTTGAATAAAAATTCATTATGTGAATAAAAAATCAAAATGGAATTAATTTGTAAAGCCTGAAAACGTAACTAATGAACAGAAGAAATGTTAGTTTATTGCTAGGAATGCCTGCATTGTTTATTCTGGTCCCTATTTTGAAATTGGAATATTTTGAACTTTGCATTAAATTGGCCAAATTACCAATTTCTGGTCTATTTTGTTGAAACAGTTGACTTGGCAATTTCTTGTGCTCAATCGATAGAATAAAAGTAATACTAGTGAAATAGCTAATAATCTGGTTGACTGGAATACTGTAATTGCCGTAAAATGGGAGAAAGTCAGCAAAATCGCCGATGCATAAATATCGCCGGCACATCAAAATTCCTGAGAGCATGATTCCTTCAATTTTCCATCAAATTTCGTACTTTTTGTTTTATTACCTTCAGAAAAAGATTCTTTACTATTTCATACAAAAAAAATAATTATTTCTTGAAAAATTCTTGGACCCTGGTGCACACTTTGAAATTTGGCCTCTGGACCCTGAAAGGGTCAAGGAAATGCATCCTAATGTTTCCACCCATACCAGGGATTGAACCACAGACTTCACTGTGTAAGCCAAGTGTGCTAGCAATCTAGCTACAGGACACTTTTACCCCACAGTTATTTATACAGCAGACAATGAGGCCCAAATGTCTGCTCCAGAGCACACACTACAGACTGCTTCAAAATTAGTAATGGTCCTTTTCAATGAAGTCTTCAGTTTTACTACAATATGCAGTGACCAAATAGTTTATTCTCTAACATCAGATACCACCAACAGAAATGAACTGTGCTTTGGCACTCCTTAATAGCAATGCATGCCACTAGCAAAAAGGAATTCAATTCCTGTGGGTTTAATGGAAATAAGTACGCTTCTTTTGGAAACTAAAACCTTAATTAAAATTGCACAATGTTGAAAAGGCGAGTTACAATCACATGACAAGGTTTTTTAGTGTACATACAAGCATAAGTTTATTAACGTAATCAAAGAAAGCGCTTAACTGACAAGGGTTTACAAATCTACGAGAGTGTTGGGATATATGGACAAATCTAACATTTAGGTGATGTCCATTACCTAGCAGTAAACTCTTAGTTGACAAATGTGGGTCACACACACCAGTAAAAACTTAATGGAACCCACTAGAAATTACCACACTGCTTTAAGCTTAAATATACCATGTTCTTTGAGTGTAGCTCACGACTGCACTCGGTTTTGCCAATTAACTTTTCTACAAATAATTATAATGTAAGTGCTAAACTAAAGGGTCTTGCCTAGTACTGTATCATAGGGAAGAGATAAACCTGTAGGGATTATACAGAACCTCTCTGTGTGGTGCACGTGTGTGGTGCGTGTGGCGTGTGTGTGTGTGGTGCGTGCATGTGTGGTGCGTGTGTGCGTGTGGTGCATTGTGTGTGGTGCGTGTGTGTGTGTGGTGCGTGTGTGTGTGTGGTGCATGTGTGTGTGTGTGTGGTGTGTGTGTGGGGTGCGTGTGTGTGTGTGGTGCGTGTGTGTGTGGAACGTGTGTGTGTGGTGCGTGTGTGTGTGGTGCGTGTGTGTGTGGTGCGTGTGTGTGTGGTGCGTGTGTGTGTGGTGCGTGTGTGTGTGTGTGTGTGTGTGTGGTGTTTGTGTGTGTGGTGCGTGTGTGTGGTGCGTGTGTGTGGTGCGTGTGTGTGTGTGTGGTGCGTGTGTGTGTGTGTGGTGGGTGTGTGTGTGTGGGGTGTGTGTGTGTGTGTGTGGTGTGTGTGTGTGTGTGTGGTGCGTGTGTGGTGCGTGTGTGTGTGGTGCCTGTGTGGTGCGTGTGTGTGTGGTGCGTGTGTGGTCTGTGAGTGGTGCATGTGCGTGGTGCGTGTGTGGTGCGTGTGTGTGGTGCGTGTGTGTGGTGCGTGTGTTGTGTGTGCTGCGTGTGTTGTGTGTGTGTGGTGCGTGTGTGTGGTGCGTGTGTGTGGTGCATGTGGGGTGCGTGTGTGTGTGGGGTGCGTGTGTGTGTGGGGTGCGTGTGTGTGTGGGGTGCGTGTGGGGTGCGTGTGTGTGTGGGGTGCGTGTGTGTGTGTGTGGGGTGCGTGTGTGTGTGTGTGGGGTGCGTGTGTGTGTGGGGTGCGTGTGGGGTGCGTGTGTGGGGTGCATGTGTGTGTGTGGGGTGCATGTGTGTGTGTGGGGTGCATGTGTGTGTGTGGGGTGCATGTGTGTGTGTGGGGTGCATGTGTGTGTGGGGTGCATGTGTGTGTGTGGGGTGCGTGTGTGTGAGGTGCGTGTGTGTGTGAGGTGCGTGTGTGTGGTGCGTGGTGCATGTGTGGTGCGTGTGTGGTGCGTGTGTGGTGCGTGTGTGTGGTGCGTGTGTGTGGTGCGTGTGTGTGGTGCGTGTGTGTGGTGCGTGTGTGTGGTGCGTGTGTGTGGTGCGTGTGTGTGTGGTGCGTGTGTGTGTGGTGTGTGTGTGTGTGGTGCGTGTGTGTGTGTGTGGTGCGTGTGGTGCATGTGTGTGGTGCATGTGTGTGGTGCATGTGTGTGGTGCGTGTGTGTGTGGTGCATGTGGTGTGTGGTGCATGTGATGTGGTGCTTGTGGTGCGTGTGGTGTGTGGGGTGTGGTGCGTGTGGTGTGTGGTGCGTGTGGTGTGTGGTGCGTGTGGTGTGTGGTGCATGTGTGTGGTGCGTGTGTGTGTGTGTGGTGCATGTGTGTGGTGCATGTGTGTGGTGCATGTGTGTGTGGTGCATGTGTGTGTGGTGCATGTGTGTGTGGTGCATGTGTGGTGCGTGTGCGCACGGTGCGTGTGTGTGCGGTGCGTGTGTGTGCGGTGCGTGTGTGTGTGTGTGCGGTGCGTGTGTGTGTGTGTGCGGTGCCTGTGTGCGTGCGGTGCTTGTGTGTGCACGGTGCCTGTGTGTGCGCGGTGCGTGTGTGCGCGCGGTGCGTGTGGGTGTGTGGGTGTGTGCGGTGCGTGTGGGTGTGCGGTGCGTGTGTGTGTGCTGTGTGTGTGTGTGTGTGCGGTGCATGTGTGTGTGCGGTGCATGTGTGTGTGCGGTGCATGTGTGTGTGCGGTGCATGTGGTGCGTGCGTGTGTGGTGGGGGGGGGATGATGGAAGGCATTCAGGCTAATTCAGGAAAGTGGAGCACAGAAACAATTTTCTATATCAAAAGCCCCTCACCAGCATGAAGGAACCTCCCTTGAGGGGCTTGACTAATACAGCTTTACATTGAATGTATACTTTTAAGCAACACAATATAGTTAGGAAATTTAGGAATTCATGGTTGCTGCATGTTGAAACAATTACCTGCTAATATAATAATCAAAAGAAAGAACTTACCCCACAGGTCAAAGTGCATGAGGAATGGGAGGCAATTAGGCCTGATCCAAGAAGAGGACAAGTTCACTTTGTATCAAAAGCTCAGGGCACCTTCCTTGAGGAAAGTGCCTGCTATATGCTGAGAGAGACAGACAGACAGAGAGACAGACACACAGACACAGAGAGAGACAGAGACAGAGAAAGATAGAGAGAGATAGAGATAGAGAGAGATAGAGATAGAGAGAGATAGAGATAGACAGAGATATATAGAGAGATAGAGATAGAGAGACAGAGAGAGACAGAGAGAGAGAGATAGAGAGATAGAGAGAGATAGAGAGAGAGAGAGAATTATATATATATATGTATATTTTTTTTTTTCAACAAGTTGGCCGTCTCCCACCGAGGCAGGGTGACCCAAAAAAGAAAGAAAACCCCAAAAAGAAAATACTTTCATCATCATTCAACACTTTCACCACACTCACACATTATCATTGTTTTTGCAGAGGTGCTCAGAATACAACAGTTTAGAAGCATATACGTATAAAGATACATAACATATCCCTCCAAACTGCCAATATCCCAAACCCCTCCTTTAAAGTGCAGGCATTGTACTTCCCATTTCCAGGACTCAAGTCCGACTATATGAAAATAACCGGTTTCCCTGAATCCCTTCACTAAATATTACCCTGCTCACACTCCAACAGATCGTCAGGTCCCAAGTACCATTCGTCTCCATTCACTCCTATCTAACATGCTCACACACGCTTGCTGGAAGTCCAAGCCCCTTTGCCCACAAAACCTCCTTTACCCCCTCTTTCCAACCCTTTCGAGGACGACCCCTACCCCTCTTTCCTTCCCCTATAGATTTATATGCTTTCCATGTCATTCTACTTTGATCCATTCTCTCTAAATGACCAACCACCTCAACAACCCCTCTTCTGCCCTCTAATACTTTTATTAACTCCACACCTTTTCCTAATTTCCACACTCCGAATTTTCTGCATATTTACACCACACATTGCCCTTAAACAGGACATCTCCACTACCTCCAACCGTCTCCTCGCTGCTGCATTTACCACCCAAGCTTCACACCCATGTAAGTGTGTTGGTACTACTATACTTTCATACATTCCCTTCTTTGCCTCCATAGATAACGTTTTTTTACTCCACATATACCTCAATGCACCACTCACCTTTTTTCCCTCATCAATTCTATGATTAACCTCATCCTTCATAAATCCATCCGCCGACACGTCAACTCCCAAATATCTGAAAACATTCACTTCTTCCATACTCCTCCTCCCCAGTTTGATATCCAATTTTTCTTTATCTAAATCATTTGATACCCTCATCACCTTACTCTTTTCTATGTTCACTTTCAACTTTCTACCTTTACACACACTCCCAAACTCATCCACTAACCTTTGCAATTTTTCTTTAGAATCTCCCATTAGCACAGTATCATCAGCAAAAAGTAACTGTTAATTCCCATTTTGTATTTGATTCCCCATAATTTAATCCCACCCCTCTCCCGAACACCCTAGCATTTACTTCTTTTACAACCCCATCTATAAATATATTAAACAACCATGGTGACATTACACATCCCTGTCTAAGACCTACTTTTACCGGGAAGTAGTCTCCCTCTCTTCTACACACCCTAACCTGAGCCTCACTATCCTCATAAAAACTCTTTACAGCATTTAGTAACTTACCACATATTCCAAATACTTGCAACATCTGCCACATTGCTCCCCTATCCACTATCATATGCCTTTTCTAAATCCATAAATGCAATAAAAACTTCCCTACCTTTATCTAAATACTGTTCACATATATGCTTCAATGTAAACACTTGATCTACACATCCCCTACCCACTCTGAAACCTCCTTGCTCATCCGCAATCCTACATTCTGTCTTTCCTCTAATTCTTTCAATAACCCTACTATACACTTTTCCTGGTATACTCAAACTTATTCCTCTATAATTTTTACAATCTCTTTTGTCCCCTTTCCCTTTATATAAAGGGACTATACATGCTCTCCGCCAATCCCTAGGTACCTTCCCCTCTTTCATACATTTATTAAACAAAAGTACCAACCACTCCAACACTATATCCCACCCTGCTTTTAACATTTCTGTCATGATCCCGTCAGTTCCAGCTGCTTTACCTCCTTTCATTCTATGTAATGCCTCACATACCTCCCCCACACTTACATTCTGTTCTTCTTCACTCCTAAAAGATGGTATACCTCCCTGGCCAGTGCATGAAATTACCGCCTCCCTTTCTTCAACATTTAAAAGTTCCTCAAAATATTCTCGCCATCTACCTAATACCTCCCTCTCCCCATCTACTAATTCCCCTACTGTTTTTAACTGACAAATCCATACTTTCCCTAGGCTTTCTTATCTTGTTAAACTCACTCCAAAATTTTTTCTTATTTTCATTAAAATTTCTTGACAGTGCCTCTCCCACTATCATCTGCTCTCCTTTTGCACTCTCTCACCACTCTCTTCACCTTTCTTTTACTGTCCATATACTCTGCTTTTCTTATAACACTTCTGCTTTGTAAAAACCTCTCATAAGCTAACTTTTTCTCTTTTATCACACCCTTTACTTCATCATTCCACCAATCACTCCTCTTTCCACCTGCCCACACCCTCCTATAACCACAAACTTCTGCCCCACATTCTAATACTGCATTTTTAAAACTATTCCAACCCTCTTCAACCCCCCCACTACTCATCTTTGCACTAGCCCACCTTTCTGCCAACAGTCGCTTATATCTCCCCCGAACTTCCTCCTCCCTTAGTTTATACACTTTCACCTCCCTCTTACTTGTTGTTGCCACCTTCCTCTTTTCCCATCTACCTCTTACTCTAACTGTAGCTACAACTAAATAATGATCCGATATATCAGTTGCCCCTCTATAAACATGTACATCCTGGAGCCTACCCATCAACCTTTTATCCACCAATACATAATCTAACAAACTACTTTCATTACGTGCTACATCGTACCTTGTATATTTATTTATCCTCTTTTTCATAAAATATGTATTACTTATTACCAAATCTCTTTCTACACAGCTCAATTAAAGGCTCCCCATTTACATTTACCCCTGGCACCCCAAATTTACCTACTACTCCCTCCATAACATTTTTACCCACTTTAGCATTGAAATCCCCAACTACCATTACTCTCACACTTGATTCAAAACTCCCCACGCATTCACTCAACATTTCCCAAAATCTCTCTCTCCTCTACACTTCTTTCTTCTCCAGGTGCATACACGCTTACTATAACCCACTTTTCACATCCAACCTTTATTTTACTCAACATAATCCTTGAATTAATCCATTTGTAGTCCCTCTTTTCCTGCCATACCTTATCCTTCAACATTAATGCTACTCCTTTTTTAGCTCAAACTATTTGAAACCCCTGACCTAATCCCATTTATTCCTCTCCACTGAAACTCTCTCACCCCCTTCAGCTTTGTTTCACTTTAAGCCAGGACATCCAGCTTCTTCTCATTCATAACATCCACAATCATCTCTTTCTTATCATTTGCATAACATCCACACAAATTCAGACTTCCCACTTTGACGATTTTCTTATTCTTTTTAGTAATTATTACAGGAAAAGGGGTTACTAGCCCATTGTTCCCGGCATTTTAGTTGACTTTTACAACACGCATGGCTTACGGAGGAAAGATTCTTATTCCACTTCCCCATGGATATAAAAGGAAAAGTAATTAGACCAAGAACTATTAAGATAAAATCAAAGAAAACTCAGATGAGTGTGTATATAAATAAACATGTACATGTATGTGTAGTGTGACCTAAGTTTAAGTAGAAGTAGCAAGATGTACCTGTAATCTTGCATATTTATGAGACAGACAAAAGACACCAGCAATCCTACCATCATGTAAAACAATTACAGGCTTTCGTTTCACACTCACTTGGCAGGACGGTAGTACCTCCCTGGGTGGTTGCTGTCTACCAACCTACTACCACTTGCTACTGTACTTTTTGCAGAAAAATCACAAGCTAATAAAACTATACAATTTTCACATTCCATATCCATAATACTGGTCAAGTGTGCAAATTTACTCAGACAAGTACCTTGAAAGTCATTCCTCCAAGAGAAAAGGCCCCGTCAATAGGCAAAATATTCTAGCCTTGTCACTTTGTAAAGGTGATCCGCTGTCAGGATGGGGCGAATGCTGGTAATTGGCTCTTCATTAAAGAAATTGGAGCTACCATTTCTTCCATTAAATTTTAAGTTTCCTCCCATTCTTCAAGCACTGAAAGATCTCTGCAGGTTTAGCATTTTCTTTTTTTACCCCCTTATATTCATGAAGAGCACAATCTTTTACAAGGGGGCTACAGAAAACCTGGGGGACTAGGAATGTCATCAAATTAAATTAGTTTGGGAAAGGCAGGTCTAATTCTAGTGATCAAGAGCCCATCACCAGCTTCATGACAACCTTTCTCCCAAATAGCTGTTACTTTAGTTAAATCAGTTACCTAATTTTAGCTGTCCTGTGTTGCCTCACCATCCCTCACTGGAGTTTATGTTAAAGGGCAATATTATTTTGTGTTTATTAGAAGCTAACTACCAATTTGTCAGTCTTAGTGGAATAAAAATAAAAATTTACTTCAGTGTTAACATGTTCCAGGTACCATTATTAACAGAATACTTAATACACTACCAGTCAAATTGCTTAATCATTTCACAACTGGCATTTAATTCCACCATATTTTGCCAGCTTTCTAATTTACAAGGTGTATGGCAACATAAAACTGGGATAAGCCAAGAGGAAGCCACAAATTAAACCTTAAGTTGTTTTTTTTGATTGTTTATTGAGGCTTTACAAATGGTAACTGAAGTAGCAACTTTTTTTTTTAAGTATAAACAATAAATGCATATTATCAATAAATACCTGAAGTCAAACGACTAGATAACTTACAAAAAAAATAAATCACTATACTTGTGTTGTTAACATTCCATCAAAAAATTCTTATGGTCCATAAGCATACAATACTTTCAGGAACAATGGTTCTAGGATGCAAAATAAGACAGCAAGGAAAGACCAAGAGCAGTAGCATCCAGTCTACAAGTGTTGTATACAAGTTTACCTGTAAACCTTCATAGTAACCCTTCTTATCCTCTTTGCTGTATCTTATAATTTGAAGGCATGTAGAATATCAGAGTATCCCTGCATGAACTCTGGTTCTTCCTCACACCATGCACCATGATCCATACTGCTGGCTTACAGATAGGATTCAAGATCTTTTTCAATAGCAGGCTGTTGAGATAAAAGTTTTTTTTTTATTCAAAATAGACATTAAAAATATTTCTTATTTATACAACATTTGCAATGCATAAAGAACACTAACATTTTGAAATAAAATTAAATGAAAACCTGCAAAATTACTTTCTTAAACATTCATACTGCAAATGTGAGCTACAAATGCGATATTGTATAATAGGAAAGAGGCAAATTAATGAACGACCTGTAATACACAAACAAAAGGCTAGTAATTTTTTTTTTAACTAATTCCTTTTTACCTCACTGATATACAAATGCAATTTTGTAGTAACAGCAGCAGAAAAAAAATAAAACTTACAATTGGGTTGGTCTGAGGAGAATAGCGAGCCACTGGGTTTCCGGATTTGTCAATCAGAAATTTTGTGAAATTCCATTTGATAAAATTCCCAAGTGTTCCTCCCTGCTTTGATTTTAGGAAGGTCCACAGAGGGTGAGCATCATTCCCATTTACCTTGACTTTGGAAAACATGTCAAACTTTACTCCATAACCTTGAGCAAATGCCTTAATTTCCTCTTCAGTACCTGGTTCCTGCATTTGAGAAAAATAAAATAAATTTTAATGGTCAGTTGCTGAAGACCAAGTCTCACTACTGTACCTTTTTAGCCATTTACCTCTTAGCTATCCAAATGTAGATCTACGTTCTTACCACTAGCGCTCCAAACATAGATCTATGTTTTTTTCCCTGCCTCGCCTAAGATGCCTGGTCAGTATAGAACATGTCTTAACCCTCGGTGTGTGCTGTATTAAAAAATCTGGGACCATTTAGTACCTTGGGGGAGCACCAGTTCAATCGAGCAAACAGCATGGCAAACTCCAAGGATTCAGTGATGTCTTGTCATATTAATACTTCCCTTCTAAGGGAAAAGTGTCATCTTCCCAGAATGTCCTATAACTTGTGCCCTAAGTAAAAAGAAAAGTCTGGAACTGTAATTTCGGCAGGCTGCCTGGGGGCTAGTGGCTATCTCCGGCTATCTATCCATTTCTCAAAGGAACACGTACATAAATAATTCCACATTTTGTAAATTACCTAGGATAACTTAAAAAATCCAGACAAAGTGCTATAATGTGATTGTCGACAGTGATCGTGTGTAATATCAGATGGTTCGTGAGCAACTCGAGGGGTGGTATGAGGTGCACGGTGCACTAGCAAAATTTTTATTAAAAAAATTATGGAAATTGAGTTATTCATATAGAAAAATAGCTTAACTCTTTGGCAACACAATGATACAAGAATCAATGTTTTACAACGTTTGTACAAGAAATCATAGTCATTTATATCAGGTGTGGTGACGGCGATGTGCGTAGCGCGTCTGCTCTCAGCCCGTATATTTTTTGGAATTTTTTCCTCGTTTTTTATAGTTTTTTCTTGCATTTTTCTTTCTAACATAATAATTAACTATTTGGCATCATAAAACAGTAGGCGGAGCTTATCCGTAGACTTCCAGCCAATCAGGAACCATCTGGGAACACTGGCAGTATTCCCGCTCCAGAGAGGCAGGAGAAATCACTTCATTATTACACTTATATCAACTCTACGGCTTATTTATCTATCAGAATTGATCTAATATGATATAATAAACACTATAAATAACATATAAACATGCTATATACTCTAGACTGAATAAAATAAGCCATAATATGGCGAGTGTCCACCAGCATATGTTATTTTGATACTCAGTAGTAAGGTTCGACTTACGACTGGTTGGTCGGAACCAAGCTTGGTCGTAAGTCAGATGGTACCTGTATATATATTATACAGTGGACCCCCGGTTAACGATATTTTTTCATTCCAGATGTATGTTCAGGTGCCAGTACTGACCGAACTTGTTCCCATAAGGAATATTGTGAAGTAGATTAGTCCATTTCAGACCCCTAAACATACACGTACAAACGCACTTACATAAATACACTTACATAATTGGTCGCATTGGGAAGTGATCGTTAAGCGGGGGTCCACTGTATATATATAAGATAAAAAGGTATATCGGCAACACATCAAGTGGCAGCGCTTCATGCTGCCACCAGACAAGTGCTGACTTTGTGCCCTTATATCTCTAACTACAGACTAGAATTTTTACATTAAAAAAATTTTTTTTTTTTTTATTTTTCAAAATATTTGAGTGCTGGGTGAGAGAATGTAAATTATGTTTGGACAGTTAAGGTGTTAACACTTTGCCTGTCGAAACACCAAATCCTGAGGCGTCTCAAAAAAAAAAAAAAAAAAAAAAAAAAAAAAAAAAAAAAAAAAAAAAAACGAAATGATAGAGAATCTTTCCCGATGGTAATGACACCAAAAGTACGAAATCTGATGGAAAAGATACAGAATTATGCTCTCACGAAGTTAGTGGCCTCGGCGATTTCGCCTACTTTGAGTCCTATTTTCAGCTAATTCCACTGTTCCAGTTGACAAAACTCTACTATTTCTTTAGAACTCCTTTTATTCTATTGATCAAGTGCAAGAAACTGCCCCTTTACCAATTTCAACTACCCAATAAAGTGGTCAGAAATTGGCAATTTGGTCAATTTCACACAAATTAAAAAATATGCCAATTTCAAAATAGGGTCCAGAATGAACAATGCAGACATTCCTGGCTCTAAAATAACATTTTCTTTGCTCATCAGTCATGCCTCCAGGCCCCTCTGATATTACTCGTGCTTTCTCTTTGGAATTTTTATTCAAACAAAAGATAGAAAGTTTACTGTTATGCAGACTAATGCAATATTTTAATTTTTGTTTTGTCAACAAGTCGGCTGTCTCCCACCGAGGCAGGGTGACCCAAAAAGAAAGAAAATCCCCAAAAAGAAAATACTTTCATCATCATTCAACACTTTCACCTCACTCTCACAATCACTGTTTTTGCAGAGGTGCTCAGAACGCAACAGTTTAGAAGCATAGACGTATAAAGATACACAACATATCCCTCCAAACTGCTAATATCCTGAACCCCTCCTTTCGAGTGCAGGCATTGTACTTCCCATTTCCAGGACTCAAGTCCGGCTATATAAAAATAACCAGTTTCCCTGAATCCCTTCACTAAATATTACCCTGCTCACACTCCAACAGATCGTCAGGTCCCAAATACCATTCGTCTCCATTCACTCCTATCCAACACGCTCATGCACGCCTGCTGGAAGTCCAAGCCCCTCGCCCACAAAACCTCCCTTACCCCTTCCTTCCAACCTTTTCGAGGACGACCCTTACCCCGCCTTCCTTATCCTACAGATTTAAATGCTCTCCATGTCATTCTACTTTGATCCATTCTCTAAATGACAGAACCACCTCAACAACCCCTCTTCAGCCCTCTGACTAATACTTTTATTAACTCCACACCTCCTAATTTCCACACTCCGAATTTTCTGCATAATATTTACACCACACATTGCCCTTAAACAGGACATCACTGCCTCCTCGCTGCTGCATTCACAACCCAAGCTTCACACCCATATAAGAGTGTTGGTACTACTATACTTTCATACATTCCCTTCTTTGCCTCCATAGATAACGTTTTTTGACTCCACATATACCTCAATGCACCACTCACCTTTTTTCCATCATCAATTCTATGATTAACCTCATCCTTCATAAATCCATCCGCCAACATGTCAACTCCCAAGTATCTGAAAACATTCACTTCTTCCATACTACTCCTCCCCAATCTGATATCCAATTTTTCTTTATCTAAATCATTTGATACCCTCACCACCTTACTCTTTTCTATGTTCACTTTCAACTTTCTATCTTTACACACACTCCCAAACTCATCCACTAACCTTCACAATTTTTCTTTAGAATCTCCCATAAGCACAGTATCATCAGCAAAAAGTAACTGTCAATTCCCATTTTGCATTTGATTCCCCATAATTTAATCCCATCCTTCTCCCAAACGCCCTAGCATTTAATTCTTTTACAACCCCATCTATAAATATATTAAACAACCATGGTGACATTACACATCCCTGTCTAAGACCTACTTTTACCGGGAAGTAGTCTCCCTCTCTTCTACACACCCTAACCTGAGCCTCACTATCTTCATAAAAACTCTTTACAGCATTTAGTAACTTACCACCTATTCCATATACAGTGGACCCCCGGTTAACGATATTTTTTCACTCCAGAAGTATGTTCAGGTGCCAGTACTGACCGAATTTGTTCCCATAAGAAATATTGTGAAGTAGATTAGTCCATTTCAGACCCCCAAACATACACGTACAAACGCACCTACATAAATACACTTACATAATTGGTCGCATTCGGAAGTAATCGTTATGCGGGGGTCCACTGTACTTGCAACATCTGCCACATTGCTCCCCTATCCACTATCATATGCCTTTTCTAAATCTATAAATGCAATAAAAACTTCCCTACCTTTATCTAAATACTGTTCACATATATGCTTCAATGTAAACACTTGATCTACACTTCCCCTACCCACTCTGAAACCTCCTTGCTCATCCGCAATCCTACATTCTGTCTTGCCTCTAATTCTTTCAATAATAACCCTACCGTACACTTTTCCTGGTATACTCAGTAAACTTATTCCTCTATAATTTTTACCATCTCTTTTCTCCCCCCTTCCCTTTATATAAAGGAACTATACATGCTCTCCGCCAATCCCTAGGTACCTTCCCCTCTTTCGTACATTTATTAAACAAAAGTACCAACCACTCCAACACTATATCCCCCCCTGCTTTAAACATTTCTGTCATGATTCCATCAGTTCCAGCTGCTTTAACCCCTTTCATTCTACGTAATGCCTCACGTACCTCCCCCACACTTACATTCTGCTCTTCTTCACTCCTAGAAGATGGTATACCTCCCTGACCAGTGCATGAAATTACCACCTCCCTTTCTCCCTCAACATTTAAAAGTTCCTCAAAATATTCTCGCCATCTATCTAATACCTCCCTCTCCCCATCTACTAACTCCCCTACTCTGTTTTTAACTGACAAATCCATACTTTCCCTAGGCTTTCTTAACTTTTTTAAACTCGCTCCAAATTTTTTTTTCTTATTTTCATTAAAATTTCTTGACAGTGCCTCTCCCAGTCTATCATCTGCTCTCCTTTTGCACTGTCTCACCACTCTTCACCTTTCTTTTACTCTCCATATACTCTGCTCTTCTTATAACACTTCTGCTTTGTAAAAACCTCTCATAAGCTAACTTTTTCTCTTATCACACCCTTTACTTCATCATTCCACCAATCACTCCTCTTTCCTCCTGCCTCCCACCCTCCTATAACCACAAACTTCTGCCCCACATTCTAATACTGCATTTTTAAAACTTATCCAACCCTCTTCAACCTCCCCCACTACCCATCTTTACACTAGCCCATCTTTCTGCCAATAGTCGCTTATATTTCACCCGAACTTCCTCCTCTTAGTTTATACACTTTCACTTCCCTCCTACTTGTTGCCACCTTCCTCTTGTCCCATCTACCTCTTACTCTAACTGTAGCTACAACTAAATAATGATCCGATATATCAGTTGCCCCTCTATAAACATGTACATCCTGGAGCCTACTCATTAACCTTTTATCCACCAGTACATAATCTAACAAACTACTTTCATTACGTCGTACACCATACCTTGTATATTTATTTATCCTCTTTTTCATAAAATATGTATTACTTATTACCAAATCTCTTTCTACACATAGCTCAATTAAAGGCTCCCCATTTACATTTACCCCTGGCACCCCAAATTTACCTACTACTCCCTCCACAACATTTTTACCCACTTAGTAATGGTGGTTGGCGATTTCAATGCTCTCACATTTGGTTCAAAAACTCCCCACGCATTCATTCAACATTTCCCAAAATCTCTCACTCTCCTCTACACTTCTCTCTTCTCCAGGTGCATATACGCTTACTATAACCCACTTTTCACATCCAACCTTTATTTTACACCACAATCCTTGAATTAATACATTCATAGTTCCTCTTTTCCTGCCATATCTTATCCTTCAACATTATTACTACTCCTTTAGCTCTAACTATTTGAAACCCCTGACCTAATCCCATTTATTCCTCTCCACTGAAACTCTCTCACCCCCTTCAGCTTTGTTTCACTTAAAGCCAGGACATCTAGCTTCTTTTTATTCATAACATCCACAATCATCTCTTTCTTATTATTTGCACAACATCCACGCACATTCAGACTTCCCACTTTGACAATTTTCTTCTTATTCTTTTTAGTAATCTTTACAGGAAAGAGGGTTACTAGCCCATTGTTCCCGGCATTTTAGTTGACTTTTACAACACGCATGGCTTACGGAGGAAAGATTCTTATTCCACTTTCCCATGGATATAAAAGGAAAAGTAATAAGATCAAGAACTAATACGATAAAATCCAAGAAAACTCAGATGAGTGTGTATAAATAAACGTGTACATGTATGTGTAGTGTGACCTAAGTGTAAGTAGAAGTAGCAAGACATACCTGTAATCTTGCATATTTATGAGAGACAAAAGACACCAGCAATCCTACCATCATGTAAAACAATTACAGGCTTTTGCTTTACACTCACTTGGCAGGACAGTAGTACCTCCCTGTGTGGTTGCTGTCTACCATCCTACTACCTATATATTTTAATAATTGTATAAATAACATCAACCCATTCATGACTGCATATTAGAATGGCTAGTTGGACATTTATTGGACAATGACATTTGTTTACTCTTGAACATCGGCAAAAATCAAGCATTTCCCCTACTTTGAGCTAGATTTCAAGGTCCTTTTGATAGTAAAACCAATCAAAAATCACCTCTATTTCTATAATATGTTTTCCATTCTATCAAATGTGACTACGAAAGCGAGAATATAACCATAAAAACTATACGAAAATACACCTCAAAGTCAGCGTTCTAATCCAAAAACACTGTCGCAGCTTTTTTTTTTTCCTCAATATGCACTGTGCTGTAGGATTTTTTTTATATGGTGCACACTGACCACACAAACGCATTCTCTCACATGTGGGCCTACCAGCTTTCTCCTGATTAGAAGCCGCTAGAATTTTTGAGCATATATACGTCAAACACGGTAGCTAGTAAGATCTATATATACATGACCGAAACAGTCAAAGAGTTAAACAGAAATGAAAGAGGAAACAGTATTAAACTTTCATTTTCAAAACAATGCAAGTGTGTGTGCGTGTATATTATATATCCATATAGTACAGTGGACCCCCGGTTTACCATCAGCTCCCAATGCGACCAATTATATAAGTGTATTTATGTAAGTGCGTTTGTATGTGTGTGTTTGGGGGTCTGAAATGGACTAATCTAATTCACAATATTCCTTATGGGAACAAATTCGGTCAATACTGGCACCTGAACATACTTCTGGAATGAAAAAATATCGTAAACCGGGGGTCCACTGTATAGTGAAACCTCAGGTTTTGGCCGTAATCTGTTCCAGGAGCTAGGCCTAAATGCAAAACTGCCGAAAGGCGAAGCAATACTTCCCATAGGAAATAATGTACAGTGGACCCGTGTTTCGTTGGCTGTGACTTTCGTGAAATCCGACTTTTGGCAAATTTTTTTTTTTGCCCAAATTTAGCTTCGTGGTTTGTGATTGGACTCGTGATTCTGCAATCGTCCAGTACACATCCACCCGTCAGCGCACACACAAAGCCAGTCTCCCGCACCATTCACACTCAGTGCGCCATTCTTTACCAGCACATGAACATCACCCCATGGGTTCATACATTTCATAATAATCCACCGTTTTGTGCTTGCAACTGCTAAATAAGTCACTATGGGCCCAAGGAAAGCTAGTGCCAGCCCTTTGGTAAAGAAAGTGAGGAACACTATCGAATTCAAGGAAGAAATCATTGAAAAATATGAGTGGAGTGCGTGTTACAGAGCTTGCCAGGATGTATGGCAAACCCCATTCAACCATCACTTTGATCGTGGCGAAGAGAAAGGAAGAAGTGCTGCTGCTGTTGTAAATGGGGTAGATATGCTGACAAAAATCACATTGCAAACCCTTGAAGTGGAAAGGTTATTGTTGGTGAGGATTACCCAAAAACAGTTAGCAGGAGATAGTATTATGCAGGTGTTAATATGTGACAAGGCAAGGCAGAGGCATGACGATCTCGTAAAGAAAATGCCTGCAACGAGTGATGATTGTGATTTTAAAGCCAGCAAAGGTTGGTTTGAGAGATTTAAGAAGTGTAGTGGCATACACAGTGTGGTAAGGCATGGCAAGGCTGCCAGTTCTGACAAAAAGCAGCTGAGAAGTTTGTAGAGGAGTTTAAGGGGTATTTAGACACTGAAGAATTTGAACCCCCAACAAGTGTTCAATTGTGATGAAACAGGCCTCTTGGAAAAAAAAATGCCAAAGAGGACCTACATCACGCAGGAGGAAACGGCACTCCCAGGACAAGCCTATGAAAGACAGGCTAATTCATGTTTTGTAGTAATGCTAGTGGGGATTGCAGAGTGAAGCCTTTACTAGACTCACTGAAAATCCCAGTGTGCTCAAGAAAAACAGTGTCACCAAGAGTAATTTGTGTGATGTGGAAGGCTAACAGTAAGGCATGGGTCACAAGGGAAATTTTCCTCGATTGGTTTAATGAAGTGTTTGGCCCCAGTGTGAAAAAATACTTCCTGGAAAATAAATTGTAACTCGAGTGCCTCTTGGTAATAGACAATGCTCCTGCTCATCCTCCAGACTTGGAAGAGTGAATGGTGCTGGAGTTTTGCTTCATCAAAGTGAAATTCTTGCCTCCTAATACCACTCTTCTCCTCCAGCCCATGGACCAGCAGGTCATTTTAAATTTAAAAAAACTGTACACTACAGCAGTGTTTCAAAAGTGTTTTCAAGTGACCTCAGACACTGAACTGACCCTAAGAGAGTTCTGGAAAGATCACTTCAGTATCCTCACTTGCATAAACCTTATAGGCAAGGCTTGGGAGGGAGTGACTTGCAGGACTTTGAACTCTGCTTGTGGAAAATTGCGGCCAGAATATGTACAAGAGGGATTTTGAAGGGTTTGGGGGCAGACCCTGAATAGCCTATGCCAGTTGTGGTATCTATTGTGGGATTGGGGAATTCCATGGGGTTGGATGCGAGTTTGGAGGACGACGATGAAGAGCTAACCACTACCGAGCTGCAAGAGCTTGAGGTGCAACACCAACAGACCACAGCTCAGGAATTTCCTTCAGAGGAGGAAGAGAGATGGAGGAAGGTGCCTTCTTCAAAGATTAAGGACATCTGTGCCAAGTGGACTGAAGTGCAAACATTTATGGATGAACATCACCCTGACAGCTGTTGCAAGCTGTGCTGGCAACATCTACAATGACAATGTTGTGTCCCATTTTAGGGAAATTTTGAAGACATGCCAAAAACAGAGCACTCTGGACAGATTTTTGGTGCAACAGGGATCCAATGACTTAAGCTGGTGCTGGTGGCACTAAAAAACAAAAGGGATGTAACCCCAGAAAAAGGACTTTGTACCTTAAGTCCTTATGGAAGGGGATTCCCCTTCCAAACAATAGTACACCTTCATCCTCTCCCCTTCTCCCGTCTCATCAGTCATCAATAAGTCTTCAATAAAGGCAAGTGTCATTCTACATTTGTCATCGTTTTCTGTGTAGGAAAATGTACATTTCATGTAAAAAATAATTGTTTAATA